>NC_056557.1:36148858-36172617 GCF_013358625.1 Macadamia integrifolia
TGTGTCTGAGTTAATGAAGTTGGTCGGGTTACTTGGGGATATGCTGGGGATGCTATGGTTGCACATGGAGTAAGTCTGCAACACAAGCTTCCATTCCCATTAGAACAGTCGAGATTTGATGAACAGAAATAAAATGCCAAAAACTATTCAGTTTGTTGCCTTCTTATCTAGGAACAGGAACAGTATGCTCCTTGTCTTTTGTGACTATCCAGTATGCCTGAGCTGGCCATAGTTAAGTGACTTCATGTCTTCATGGGGTAGATGCAATGGGCTAAGTTTCACCTCCATCTCTTAAATGATTGGGCAAAGCTCCATCATCATTTATTTTGATTCTTTAGGCCAGGACCACTTTCATAGCTTGCCCTACTATTCTTACTCTAGACCTCCATCCAATGACCTAACCCGGTTCCTAAGCTCCCTACCCGAACATGACCCATAACTGAATCAATCTTATTTGTTAAGGAGAGGGCTCAGATGTACATTGGAGTGGTCGCGCTATAGTTCTAATACTACTTTTTGGAATTCAAGTTGAGTTCATCTTAAAAAGTTAATCATTAAAAAGATGATGTCCAAGTCCTCATAAGCCTTCACATCGGGGTAATCTATAGGATTATTGCTTTTGTGTAGAATTCAACACTACTTATTTCAGCAACAGTTTGACACAAGGAAGTTAATGAAAGTTAGAGACAAAAAGATAATACTCAACCCAACTCAAACCTATTTATCAAATGGGTTTAAAATGCCAATGCAAAAATGTATTATTAATTGGCTTTGGTTCATGGGAACTCAACCCCATGCCTATGAGCTTTTTCCACTTTCGGTTTCAACAGCCAAACATATTCATGGGCAAAGCCAATCTCATCAGAAACTTAGTTAGCCTATGACTATTGGATTACAAGCCCATAATTAGAATCGGGCTCAAGATGGGTCATAATGCGGGCAAAAGATATAGCCAATCCAAACCTTAAGCCTAACCCTAGAAAGAGAAGTACAGTAGAGAAGAAGAATCCCCAGCTCAAGGGGTGGGTCAAGTATGGCCATATTTGAATACCCATGTCAGTGTGAGAATTTTTGGGGCAATGGCCCAATGGTGGGGTGGTCCATGCTAAATGAGCTAGCGAGGTGATTAGACATATCAGTACTACTATAAATTTAAGTTTTGGTGCCCAAGAAAGTGATGGATTTAATGTTTCCTATGAAAAAGCATGCACTTAAAACTCAATATGAAGTAGTTTCAAACCTACTTGGGTTTCTACATGAACTTGGACATAACTGCAAGACTTTGATTAGACTCATCATAGCTTTAATCAAATGCGTTACGCATTAGCCAAAATATATATAGGCTTGACCACTGACCAAGCCTTAGTGTTGAACATGGCAAGGCATATATTTGGGAACATCACACATGGTTTCTTTTTTGAGATATAAATTTCATGGTTTCTCTTTTAGATCATCAGTCAAAGCAAGTTCTTGATAACATGGGAAATTCATATCATCCATTTGATACGGAATCCTTTCAAAAGTCGCATCCATTTCCACGATAAACATATGGGAAAATGGCTTCTGTTTTTCCACATGGAAATTGAAAACTAAAGATGGCTAAATACAACATCTTTAGTTTTCAAATTTCCTTCACCAACATCGGATAAAGTTTTTTCGACACTGGATATCATTTTTCCTATGTTAGGGTTTATCTATTGAACATCAGTCAAAGTTTGTTCTAATGCAAAGTTTGTCAAGAATGTACACATATGTTTTACTCTCTTACAGAGATATCTTGTTGTGTTGTCTACATTGTATCATACGCGGGCAGCGATGGCTAGTTTTTGGTCTTCTCACTGTAAGAGAAACATCTCTTGAGCCTTTTTGGACATTTTCAATAGGTATTATCAAATTTATTGCAGAGGCAAAGAAGAAACAATATACAAATCAAATATGGAAAAACCCTAGAGCACTCGAAGATAGGGCTTACGAGATCAAGGGACCCCATCAAAACATCAAAACATATGAGGGGAGAAAAGAATACCCAAAACGAGCTAAATGAAGGGGAGGTACTCCAAGAGGACCCTAACAACCATAGCAACAAACTATCTTGAAAACCACATGGACTAAACACCCCATTTCTCCACAAGATATATTGATTCCTAGAGGTACGAGGCCCCTTTGGAATAATGGCCCGAAAAAAATGTTGCTCCACATCCAATTGAATGTTTTTGACAAGGATTGAACTGATACTAAACTTATTCAGGAAGAGTAATTTCTTTCTTTCCAACCATGGTCTATGGTATAACAAAATGCTAGCTTGGTATTTTATCATATCAGATCTCCCTTGAAAGAACTCTCTACCCGCTGAGACTCCCGCTTCACACTCCTCCGAAGGCCCATTGAAGGAGAGCACAAGTAGATGGTCTCAACTTGTATTATAACACTTAAGAAATAGGTGAGAAGCAATCAAAGAATAGATTGCCTCGGCCTTACTGAAGTGAAGCTTGAGTCATAAAGTTGGGCTTCTCAACTTCATGTCACTTGATATTCAAGCTTGTGTTTAGATCTTCCTTTGAGGTGCTTGATCGATAATTCCATAATTCTCTTGCGTGACTTAGCTTTTGTCGTTATTGCTCATAGCTCAATGATCAATGCATGCTTCATGCTTGGCTTCTTGCTGAATCTTGATGCTTTTAGAGAAGTTGCCAGTGGCTCTCATAGGTTAATATGACTTGAATGACATCCGAAAAGGTTTATAGATTCAAGACTTTGTTTCCTTGTTTGGGAGCATAACCTATGACAAGACTGAAATAAGGTCGGGTTAGGCTAGGTTTTTTAAAACCCAAGTTCGATCTTGCATATCTTTTCTTGGTCAGACCCCATCCTAATCCTGTCAAGGCCTGAAAAATATCAATCTAAACCCCTCAGGACAGGCTGAGTTGGGTTGGATTGGGTTCTTATATCTATTCATATTTTCATTTTTCAATTTTTTTTGTTCTATTGTACCTCTAAGCCAAATGAGACATCATTCCAGGGGATTTTTAAAATAAAAAAGTAGGTGATGGTTTTATACTTAATAATATATTACGTATATTACTTTTTATATTAAAAACAGTGTGTGTGCATGTAATATTATTATATATTATATTATAACCTAATCTGGCCCAACCCAATCTTAAACCAAGGTTAGTGTTTTTCAACCCTAACCAATCCCTTAGGGTTAGAAAACTTAGCCTATGCACTTTTCAGGCTTAGGGCAGGTTAGGGCGGGTTCGCGTTGTCAGGGTCAAATTTACACCCCTAGATTATGCCGATAGAAAATACCCATTAATTGGCCCAAACAAGAATCATTTCAAGGGATATAGAGGTCATTTCAAGAGAGGGGAGGGAGAGGGGAAGCTAATTCCCAAATAAGAATCATTTTTCGGTTGAGTTTCTTATTTGGCTGCGCAGCATATGCTATTGCCTCCCTGTGTTTATCTCTCTCATTCTCTAAACACTGGGCGATGCTATCGTGTACCCTGCAACCTGATAGTGTTCTCTCTCCCTGATTTACAAAATGGCCAATTCTAGCCAATTCCGATAGAGATAGGAATCGACTAGACCTACTTGGGATCACAATTCCCAAATTGAGTCCAAATCATTGACTATGCACAAAAATATTGACAAGTGAATCTAATGCATAGCGCATTGATTGTAGCTTCTGTTGGTAGAGTAGGCACCAGGTTTGTGGTCTAGGGATCAACTCCTATCACAAGCATTTCACACCCCCAACTACTATAAAAAAAAAATAATAATAATAACTCTTGTACGTGGGTAAAGTGGCCTAGGGCAGGTCTATAGGATGTGAAAAAAAAAAAGTGCACAAAAATATTGACAAGAAGAAATGTCCCCCAGGCGGCTGCCCGCAAGAGGCAGCGTAGAAGAAACCTTTTGGACGGCGGACTGACTACTGATCGCCCTCTCTCACTCTCTCTCTCTCTCCTCTGGGAGAGATGGAGAGGCCTAATTGGAGTCTTCATCCCACCTTGCAAATCCAATCCCTCAACTCTATCATCGTTGCTACGATTTCTTGTTTCGCCTTTCTGATTCTTCTCGTTTCAGGGTTCCTCGAATTCCCACCTATCTCCTCTTCGGTACCATTTATTCGCGATTCGAAATCAGCAGTTGAGCGCAACCCATATCCTTTTGGGGATTTGTTGGGTGCTTACAGAAAATGGGATTCTTCGGTGGGTTGTGCTCAGTTTAGGGAAAAGCATACACAATCGGCTTCAAATAGTTCCTCTTCTCCTTTTACTTCTGCTCTGCAGGATGTTGATGGTTTTATTGACTGTGGAGCGATGAAGATGAAACATGTTAGTATTCTTGTTAAAGGGTGGACTTGGATTCCTGATAATCTTGATAATTTGTATTCTTGCCGATGTGGGTTGAGCTGCTTGTGGACCAAGTCCCCTGTTTTGGCTGATAAGGCTGACGCATTTCTGTTCGAGACCATTACACCTCCACCCAAGGTACTTCTTTTTCATCTCTTAACCTTTTTTTGGGTTCTGAATTGGTCGGGACTAAACAATAAATCATGCTTTGCAGAAATTATTTTAAATATCTATAAGTTGTCTTTATCTTGTTGTGCAATTAAAATGAATCGCTGAGCTATAGTAGATGCTACATGAGGGTAATCAGATGATTATAATATGGAATTGATTGAATGTTAAAATTGGATTGTTGTTCCTTATTTCTCAACCACTTCTGTTATCTTGGTTTGATTATTCTTTGGAATGAAGTCAGAAAGATGTGGGTCAAGAATTAGAACTGGAACTGGTTAGAGGTTGTTGTGTGAGATTTGCAGACTCTAAATAAGGGAAAGGTAGAAAGGTAGAGAGTCGAGAACATAAATTGAGGTGTTGTAAAAGGATTTGGAAAAACATAAATAAAGGTGATGTAAAAAAGATTTTGAAAAAGGATTAAAGGAAGACATGACTCTGCTTTTAAAAGCAATTTGTTTTGGCAGCACAAAATGATTGGGAGTAGGCT
Organism: Macadamia integrifolia; assembly: GCF_013358625.1. Classification (NCBI taxonomy): domain Eukaryota; kingdom Viridiplantae; phylum Streptophyta; class Magnoliopsida; order Proteales; family Proteaceae; genus Macadamia; species Macadamia integrifolia. Next base: position 36,153,875 of record NC_056557.1, read on the forward strand.
AATGATCAGAATGTGGTTATTATGATGATGCGTTGATGTTAAAACAAATTTGTCTTTCAATCTCTTTCCTTTTTGATGGGTAACAATGGAAAGAAAGCATGGAACAGTAAACTACCACAGTAAGCCTGGTAAAACAATAGGCATACAACCAAACACCAAACATAAGAAGGAAGCTTCAATCCAAATACTAAACTAGCTGTAGATTCCTTACTTGGGGAGCTTATCAGTGAGGGAGTTGGTTAGTAGACAATCTTCACTAGAATGATATGTTTGATGGAAAGAGGAATAGAACAAGATAGGTCTTGTGGCAAAGATTTTAGCAAGTTGGTTGCTACATGGGTTTGGTGCAGGTGTGCGGTGTTTGTACATATGTTGGAGTCATCTCTGTCTATGTCTGGCTATTAAATCTTATTGTATTGGGTCTGGCTAATGTGAATTCACCAATTGGAATGGGTGCTTGGACACATCATATAAATATTGCAAAAAAATTTAAACAACACAGTTAATAATGTAGATCCATCCATTATTGTAAATATTTAGCAAAAGCATACAAATCTGACCTTGCTTTATGACATCAATTACTTCAAGTATGAGGGCGTGTTAAGAGTCTACCATCTGAAAAGTTGAAGGGCATGCGATTGCAAAGATGCAAGCCAACAATTTATGTTGTGTGTGTGTGCAAGAAAAAGTCACATATTTCTTCCCCTCCCACTAAAGAAAATCAAATTGAAAAATTGTATGAGAGATTTGGATGTTTTGAAAATACCCATACCCATACCATGTCATATCTTTTCCAACATGGAATGTACGAGTTATCTAGATCTTCTTTGCAAATGTCTCTTGACCACCATTCCTTTTAAAGGAAATAGAAGAATGAAGATCATGTTATGAGAGAAACTCATAATCATACAACACTCTTAAGTTGATCACAATAATGAGCTAAAGTTGATGGAACATTGTTTATTAGTGGATTTCCCAGTTGGAAAAGATATAAGATTCATTGTTAGCCTCGGTGCCGATCACTTTCAATGCTTGGCATACCATGGCCCTGTAGCTAACTGACCACATTATGGGAACTGGGAAAAAGAAACATATAATTGAAGACTAAGAGGCTTCATTTTCACCCTTCCATTGGAAACTACTGATTTAATGAAATCTATAATTGTTGCTGAAGCATTCAACAAAAAAGAAATAAAAAATGGGAAGACTTTCTTTCCGGGGGGAAAATGAAGCTATGTCAGATTCAACCATGTTGTCTTTAATCAAGCAAAACAAGAAAACTAAATTAGTTCTTTCAAGTAAAGGCAATTATAATGATGTAGTCTATCGTGGTCAAATAACATTAAGATTATTATTAAGAACTTCGATCAAATGTTAGTTGAATAATGCATCGAGATTTGAAAGACTTCTGTTAATTCTAATATCCCTTGTTTGCCTGTGTTTCTACAGTTATTGAGGACGTAGGTGATTCTGTGTATTACATGCATCCCCACTCCCCCTCCCCTCTCAAAAAAAAAAAATAAAAAAATAAAATAAAATAAATAAAAATAAAAAAAAAAAAAAAAAAAAAAAAAAAATCTAAGATGTTAATGTATTTTATATATAAATGAATACTTATTTGCGCAATGGCTTTATAATGGACATTGGAGATTGTATCAGGTCATCCTTTTGTGTCTTTAGCAGCATGGGTATGTAATCATTAGTGAAGGTAAGATTCATATCAGGTTAGATCCGTTTGGATCAACACGACTATGATAATGTGGCAGGCAGGCAGCATAAGAAAATGTGATGCAGATACACTTGAAGGGTTTATTTTATTAGAAATAAGCCTTGGATTAGGTTGGGTTGTGTAGGTGTTGGGCCTTTGATCCCATGGCTTTTCTTTGTAATAGGTAATGCATCATGTAATCCATTAATTCCAACAGGTGAGTCCAAAACAGTGCCTAACACTTCTCAGTGTGGTAGGAGGTAATGCATCATGTAATCTTTAAAAAGCGTTCATCAAATAATTCTGCATCCTATCATATTGAAAATGGTATTCTAATTGCTAAGACTATATGAGTGACTGTGTTTGCTCCATTATGTGAGATTAGTACTCGCTTTATTGTCTCAACTGACAGAGAGAGTCAGGCTGTATGTGGCACTTGGATGACTCAGCTTGGAAGTTCATAAGACTTAATAGTTATTTTGCTTGATGTGCTAATCAGATTTTTTTTATTATTAAATTACAATTGGATTGTTTGTTATATTTTAATGGAGTCTTGTCCTTGTCTTAAAAAAATTTCTCAGGTCTGCATGTGATTCTTTGCTTACAATTTTCATAGTCATAACTAGTAATCGGTGTTTTGGTGTTGGATTTAATTGCACTTGTCATGAACTTACTGAGATGATATAGAGAAATCCAGTTCCCACTTTTGATTTCTAGAGCAGATGCTTAACCTTAAAGGAAATAAGTATTTTAGCCTCAACACATTTGTCATGGATTTACTTCACTTCTTTTGGTCTTATAGTTCTACTTTGTTATGCTTTCTTTTGGTCTTCTTGTTATTTGAAAATTTTCTTTTGCTAGAGAAGAGAAGGTGATCCACTTCGGGTATATATGGACCTTGAAGCTGGGAGGAAACGGTCTGGTCATGAGGATATTTTTATTAGTTATCACCCTGATGATGATGTGCAGTCAACTTATGCTGGTGCCCTGTTCCATAACAATCGAAATTATCACCTGTCCTCTTATAAAAACACTGTAAATTTCTATCTTTTCCTCTCCCTTCTCCTTTTCTTACAGTTTTCTTTTGATTTTATTTGTGTAATATGAGCCAATTGTTATTGCATTCTTATTTATTTTGGTTTCAAGATTTGAGCTCAAGACTTGAGCTCTAAGTATCATCCTTACCTCTTCAGGAGACACTTGTTTACTGGTCTTCCTCAAGGTGCCTTCCCCGAAGAAACAGACTTGCCCAGAGTCTTCTCAAATTGTTGCCTCACCACTCTTTCGGCAAGTGCCTGAACAATGTTGGAGGCCTGGATATGGCACTTGTTCAATACCCTGATTGTGCAAATGACATCAAGTCCTCTCCAAAATGGTGGGATCATCTACACTGTGCTATGTCTCACTACAAGTTTGTCCTTGCAATTGAGAACACCATGACTGAGAGCTACGTAACTGAGAAGCTATTTTATGCCCTAGATTCAGGTGCAGTTCCCATCTACTTTGGGGCTCCAAATGTGTGGGACTTTGTTCCACCACATTCAATTATAGATGGGACTAAGTTCAGATCCATGGAGGAACTGGCTTCCTATGTGAAGGCCCTTGCAAATGACCCTGTTGCCTATGCAGAATATCATGCTTGGAGGCGATGTGGTGTTTTAGGTAATTATGGGAAGACCCGTGCAGCGAGCCTGGACACATTGCCATGCCGGCTGTGTGAACTTGTAAGTAGTAAAGGTGGCAGAAATTATACAACATTATGAAAGTCTAGTTTTTTCATTCAATCCTCTCCCCTCCCCCTCCCCCCCCCCCCCTCCCTCTTTCTTCTCTTTAGGTTTTGTAATTTGTTATTGTAGAATGTATAGAGGAACACTGATTGTCATTTCTGAAATAACTGGATGTGATGAATCTTTTTGAAGTTTTAGTGAAATTTTTGTCGAATTTGGGTTTTAAATTTAAATTCATTGTAAAATTTGGGTTGATCATGTCGAATATTGATTGGGCTCAGATCCAAGCTGTTATTTAAAACTATAATTCCATAGATCTAATCTATTATCTGATCTGTATTATCCAGGGTTCATTCTCATTTTGGTTCAGAAGTCAGATGTGGAACCACCATCTTAGATTCCAATAGTAGTTCTATTTTGATGGTTCTCATTGAACAAGATGAAATCAGGCTTTACAACTTCATCACATCACATAAGCACAGATGATTTGATGCTTCATCTATTCACATGAAATCTGCAGATCTATCAAAATCTGACCAATGGATTCGTTTCCAACGACTGGGAATTAATCCAAGGACATGTCCATTTGGCTATTAAAAACTAGGAAAGAACTTTGCCACAGTTTGGTGTAGCCTACACCCAGACACAGGTGGGCATGAAAAGATCACGCTCCCCTGCCATGTGTGCTGAATATGCTCCCACATGGCGCACGCCTGCCTATTGGCCTCATGCGCTGATGTTGCTTACAAGTTAGACCAGACTGATAGGGTTCTTTCTCCCTAATTGTGGTGTTCGCTATGTCAAGATGATTCAGGTTGTTAACACAGTTTAACTTGAATATTCTATAGATTTAAGATCTCAAAATCTAGGGATTAAAAATTACCCCTATTTCAGCGTAGAATTCCATTATACTTATTAGAGCTTTCTCATTATTATTTGTTCAAATAATCCTACGGAAGTACACTTTTTTGCAATATCAACTAAAATCTGGCAAGTCGAATTGGACATCCAAGTCTACCTTGTTTTACTTTGGCTGACTCTTCTTCTTAGACATTCTTCTGTGACAACTTATACATCAGCCCTCTCCAAGTCTACCATGTAGATCACATTGTGAGGTAAACGGTGGTATAAAGTGTTGTTCTGGCTTAATGAAAATTTACTTGGTTCTCGTGGCTGGCTGTAGGCATTCATATCGAACCATGTTGATTCCTTGTGTTTGTGTATGATTGTTTGTTTGGTTTCTTCCTCGTATTTACGCATTTGTCCCAACAAGTATTATGAAATTTCAATACTTGACATGTTGATTAGGCGAATGCAATTTTTATTTTATTTTTGTTAAAAAACCAGATAATACAAGAAAAGGAAAATAAATAAAAAATAAACAAGAATTTAACGTCCAGGCATTCCTAGATGAATACAACCACAAAGCAATAGAGGAACCCCCACCTTCGGCATTGCCATCAGCAGTGGACCACTAATGCCATTATTGAAATCTAAATCTCGATCTAGAGGCAGCATCAATAGCAATCCCATCACAAATACAAAGTTTTTCAAGTTTCACTCCACTGTGAACATAAGAGAAGTCACCAGATGGTGTGAAAGTCCTTAATAGTAACTAAACAGAAGGTCACATGAATTCCTCTTTATGCTCAATCCAGACATGTAAGGAAGAAAGAAAACTGCTGCCTCAATTCAAAGTTCTATCTCATGAAACACACTGCAATCATATTCAGAAAGAGATCTATAGAGAGAGAGAGAGAGAGAGAGAGAGAGAGAGAGAGAGAGAACCCAGTCCTAAATAGACATAAACAACAACCAGGATTGAAATATCATTCCAAACTCTTCAACCACATAACCCTTCTATCAGTTGTCAAACTAATGAAAGTCTGTCTCCAACTAGGATCTTGGAACATCCTGAGTGCCTGTAAGTAAATATTGTCACTCACATTGTCAATGGCAGTTAGAACCTCAATGCACCTTCGGATGGAATATTGATCATCCTCTCCACTTTGAAATCCTGCAAGAGAATTGGAAATTTCCTTATCAAACAACATTCTGCATATCTGAGTTTACAGATTCTCATAAAATATTGTTCTATATGCAATTTAGATCATTTTAGAAATTAGTTTAAATGTTGCCTTATTCATGGAAGAAAAAATTTCATTGATATAACAGAGTTGCCTAACACAATGTCCAGTGATCAAAGTGAAAACTTAATGGGTTGTGTGAGAAACCCTATGATCTTGAAAATCTGAACCTTTCAGGGTTTAGCTGACAAGAAGAAATATAGATTAAACAAGAAACTCTTCAATCTAGTCCTTGGTAAACTTTTCTAGAGCTTGTTAATGAAGACTATTCCAGTGTTCAATATGGAAACTCAGGCATAGTTGGATAACTTAACAGATAAAATAGAACACTCAAAAAGGAATTCAAAGCATCAGCATAACATAAGTGTTAAATTCCAGAGGCAACATTACAAAAGAAAAAACCCTAGAAGGGAAAATTCAGAAATTGATGTATCATAAAAGTGGTGCAATAATATTTCAGCAAAAGACTTTCATCTGGAAATATCATAACAATTACAAGGACTGATTGAAAAATATGTTTATTAATGAAAGTTGAAACCCTGAAAGAAACATCAAGAAAAAGAAAAAGGAAATGTGTGACTTCTAGCCTTTCGGCCTACTCTTGGTAAGCTGATCACAGGACGAGGAAGAGGTTGGGAGATGGGAAAGGCTGCCACGATTCAGCCAGTAATGATACATGGATTTCATCAATCCACTACTCAATCCATTTGTCTCATGATTCAGTTAGTAATTTGCCTTAGTGAAAATTTTCTATTGGCATAACCCAACTACTGCAGCTAAGAGAAATAGGAATCCAGATGGTAGATAAAGAGTTCCCTGAAATAATCAGACATTGATCAACCACATATATTTGAACAAAAGGATTATATAATGGATCTATCTTAAACATCTTAGAAACACTAGGTAAGTCCTCATGTCCTGAAAATATTCGGGACACCATTGGTAGTCAGAGGATCTAAGTGAAAGGGTTCTTTCATTACCTCCTTGCGTTCCTGTGGTGGCATTGGTATTTGTAAAGAGGGAAGCACTGTCTCTCGGCCTTTGCATTGTGCTGTCACCATTAGTATTTGCTATGAGGATTCTTTGGTTGTCTCTGAGACTTGGTGCAGTAGTGGCAATATTTGCTAAAAGAGTTCAAACATGGCATGTCAGTAAAAAATGCAAAGTATTATGACCTTTGATCTGCTATACCAACTAAAAGACCCATTCACACAAAGGATATGAATGTGCAGAAAACAATTGTAGTTTGAGAGGTTACCTCCTGGATTGCTACTTTCTCCTTTCTCCCATATAGTTGTGGCATCTGATGGGGCACTTGTATAGTTATTTTCCATTGTGCTACTGCCCAGACTTTGCATTGTGGTGCCACCTTCCCCGGACCTTTGCATTGTTGTGTTGTTATTGGCTCTTGATAACAGGGTTCCTTCTTTACCTTCCAGTGTGCTAATTTCTCCTGGCTTTTCTACTATGGCCTTAACAACATTCGTGGCGTTTCCATTAGAATTTGTTAATCCATCATCATCTCTCAATGTGCTACTTTCTCCTGGCCTGTCAATACTGGCTTTGACATTTGTTGAGGGGGGGCTACTTTCTCTAGGCCTTTGCATTGTATCACCACGATTAGAGTTCTCTGTTGGAATTCTTTGACCATCTTGCAAACTTTGTGTGTTGGTGCCAATATTTACTGGCAGGGCTAATTGCTCTGTTCCCAATCTGTTACGTCCACTGGGCTTTTGTGTTGTGCTGGTGCCATTAGCATTTGATAGGGAAGTTCTACTCTTATCTCTTAATGTACTGCTCTCTTCTTGTCTCAGAATTGGAGTTTCTGTTCCATGTGAGACAATTAACCGCTTACCTTGCTGTTTGCTACTTCCTCCAACACTTTGTGTTGGGGTGCTGCCATTCTGTTGGTCCCCCATAGATCCTTGATGTTCACCGGCTGATGTTTCAACGGTGGGAGTGACATTTACACGAATGGTGTTTCGTTTTTTTCCATTTACACCATTTGAGCTGACAAGGACCTCATTTTCATATGTGACCACATACTGTATCCGTGAAGTTACTTCTATTGACTTGTAAACTAAGTCAACAAATGGATAGCCTTCCCATAATCCAAACATTGTAAATAAATGTGAACGAGGATCTGAAGTTGGAGATGTAGCGATTGGGTGGGTTAGGTAGTTAAACAAGTAAAGTAGAGAGAATCAAAGTGGTCAAAATTAGATATAAATGGAAGCAAAGAAAGAGGGACACTTACCGAAAGGTTTAGCTGTACTCTGCACCCCTGAAGTTATTGCTTCCTGCATATCATTCCACACCTTTTTCAGGAACACAAAAAATACAGATTTCGTTCTGTTTAAGTATATAATAAACCCCATCAAGAGACAAGTACACAAGTATGTAGATATTTACATGCATGGATGGATATACTTTTATATATAGAAAACATTCTTATTAGTTAAAACCGTCGCAGGAAACACATTATTTAGAATTAACCAGATTGTAGAGTATGCCAAAATTATTCCTCTTTGTGATCATTACCAGAAATAATTTTGTAAGCAATTTATAAACTTAATGAATACAGTAGCCTAAATTATACAAATTTTCAAACAAAGTGCTAGATTCCAGTAGATATGTGATTTCTTTCATCATCGTTTTACATCCAACTAGACTGAGCAGTACTGTGTTATACATGGATCCTTTTTGTTTTAAATGATATCAGAATGTGTATATTGTTATTACTGTATAAGCAATATTCTGATGTGCATGCACATATTCACATACACATACACATACACATACAAATGCATAGATATGGACTAAAAGCTGGCCAGGCCAGGAGAAATTTTTATGAATGAAGAAAGATGGACAAGTAAACAAACACATATAGGCAAAAAAAGTAAATGAGAGAGAAGTTAGTGATTCATACCACCCATTTTGAGAAATGGAGTCGCAGAGCAGAGTTTAGTTGGCCATGGAGTGGCTGCTCCACATCAATATCTAGCCCTCTGCCCATTATTAAGGCTCTTATCCTCCTAAATTTGGGTGTGAATTGCAAACCGGAAGCGAATGTCTTCAAATTTGGACAGGTATCAACGATCACCTCTTCCAAGGATGGGCATTCAACCAGAGAATCTCCTCCATAAAAACACATTAGGTTAAGCATTTCCAGAAGTCGAACAGTCCTCAATCTTGGAAACACGATTGTCTCATGCACTTCTCCTCTTCCTTCCCTTTCCACAATTTCTTCCATTGCTTGGTTAAATGATATTTCGAGCTCTTCCAATTGCTGCAAATTTTTAGCTTGTGATGCAGTCATGACTTTCCTCAGTTGTGGACAGTTGAAAACTCGTAGGACTCTTAGATTCTTGAAACAGCTAGTTGGGAGTTGGCCAAGGCAAATGTTCCTCAAGTTGGATAGATTGATGAGATACAGTTTCACTAAATTAATAAATGCAGATCTTTTTGGATTCCATTCTGTTGCATTCATGAGAGATTGTATCAAAGTACAGGCATGAACAATGAGAACCTGCAAACAATCTAGTAAACCAAATTGATCAAATTCTACAAGAATATTCACTGCCCTCCTTGGAGTATACTTGAGTCCCACTGTTGTAGCCAATATCTCTCTCTTGAACCAGCGTGGCAAATTGTTGATTACAATACCATTGAGGACCAACTCTCTTGGAGTTCTAGATATATTTTCGATTGCAAGTGCATCTTCAATGGTGCTACCAATAAGTATGCGAAATTTAGTCAATGTTGGAAGAAAATCAGCTTCTTGGGGAACACATTCACCGCGTGCTATGTCAATGTGCAATATGTTCAAACGATGCAAGCGATTTATCTCAGCAAGGCCAGCATTGGTAATTTCTCCAGTATTCCCTCCTTGAACTACCACCATGCCCCACTCATTAAAGCTTCCTTTCATGTATAGTTCTTCCAACTGAGAAAGCCTTGATAAAATTCCGGGTGGAATTGTAGTGAAACGACATGATGACAAATCCAACAACCGTAAATTCACCAATTGGGCTATATCTTTTGGGAAGGCCACCAACTGAAACACTTGTAACCGAAGTACCTCTAATCTCTTTAGAGCTCCAAACCTGAGATCTATAGGTGTACTCATCACGTAAAACACACGTATACAAAGTACACGCAGTTTTGTCAAGGGTTCAAATAAGAATGGTGAGGGATATTGAAAGATATTATGACTCAGATCCAAAACTCTAAGTGTGCTCATGTGCTCAAAAAAGCTACCGGGCATTGTAACAGGTTCATAGCCATAGCATTCTTGCAACAGCAAGGTACGGAGTCTCGGGTAAATCAACCCATCAGGGAGCTCACGAAGACCTGGATTGCCCATCAATGAGATACTTGAATATTTTTCAGATGCTGAATTATTCCTCGGCCAGCACTGCAATCCTACATCTGCTTTTACCAAGAATAGATCACTAGAACTGGAACTAGATGCAATGGAAATGGCCATATCACGAATCACATCATGCATTCTAACACTCCCTATAGCATAATGGAAAGACACAGCCCAATCTTGCCTCATCCCATCTAACAACAAACAAGAAGATTTCAAATTGTCTACAATCATAAGTGCTCGATCCCTTGCTTCCTCCATTGTGTCTACATGTTGAAACAGTCCCTCACCTATCCCGTATTCCACCAGTAACTCTATACTGATGTCATAATCTTCAGGAAACAAGGAACAAAGCAAGAACAGTTTCCTTTCTTCTTCACTTTTCAGATAATCATAACTCAACTTCAAACAGGGCAATGCTCTGTCATGCATTCCTTCGATGTTTGAGCTCGTAGACTTTCTAAGTTGATTTCTTGCCGCTTTCCATACTCGTAAATTATTCTTATCTCTCAGTGCCTTTCCAACTGTGACAAGTGCAATGGGTAAACCCCCACATTCCCTTGCGACATCCCTTGCAACATCTTGGATTGCTGTGTTGTTGACAATGTCACCAGCATTCCTTCTAAACAAATCCCAAGCATCTCCTTCTGATAAGGCATCTAAAAGTATGATCCTTGTATGGTTTCCCATATTACCTATCTCATGGCATACATTCTCTCTTCTTGTGGTGATTACAACTTTGCAGCCTCTATGGTTTCCACCTATGGGAATTCCCACTTTAGATAAATCTAGTGCATCCCATATGTCGTCCAATATCACAAGGACCCTCCTCTCCCTTTTGAATCGTTCAGAGAGCTCTGCTGCCCTTATGAGTGTATTCCCCCCCTCTCTAAATTGTAGTCCTAATGAACTGGCAATTTGAGCCTGAATCCTTGCTAAGTCAGGTTTTTGGGAAATGACTATGGTTAATACCCGATCAAAAAGCCCATCTTCTTTAGCTTGTCTACCGACTTCTTTTATCAGCATTGTCTTACCCACTCCGCCCATACCATGTAACCCAATGATATGTACTTCTTTGTCCCTTAATCCCCCCATTACCCTCTCCATGGCCAATCTGTTTGACTCAAAAGCCACAAATTCTGCAGCTGGAATTGCATTTGTGTCAGGAGGAGAAGCTGAGGAATGTGATACCCCCTTTTCAAATTTCCCTTCCTCTATAAGGTTTGAAACCTCCTGCAGAATCTTCACTGCTTTTCTGCTTAGCACATAACGAGCGCAACATTTCCTAGTATCCCTTGAAAATAATAAATCATCATCATACAAGCTCCTAAATTTTGATACAATCTCAGTTGTTTTTCCCATCCACCTTTCCACTTCTTTTAAGATTGTATCTCCTCTCAGTTGTGCTTGTTCAACCGAATATTCAACATCAGTTCTCCTTGCAAGTAGTTTTTCCACTTGTTTCCGAAGGTTATTGACATTATCTTTGTAAGTAAAACAAAAGCACAACTGAGGCCAGAGAAATTCTGTCAAACCCTTCCCAAGGTCTGTAGCTGGTTTTGCCAAGATCCCCAATAGCGCTAGACTAACCATGGGAATCAGAATTGGATGGTGTGTGATATATGATAGAATGTCCACAAGATAATGAGTTGGGGCTGGTCCCAGGAAGAACAAAGTACACCCAAAACAAGTAGTAAATACTCAGATAATTGAAGGAAAACAGAGAAAAGCAAGACAGAGCGGAGGGAAGAAACTCAATATTGAAATTGCAATGGAGATGGAAAAGAAAAATTAATCAGAATTCCAAAGCATGTGATATATGATAGAACACACACACAGGATACACAATCAGTAGTTGGTACAAGAGTAGTAATACACACAAACAAAGCAGCATGTCCTTTAAGAAAGGAATTGAAGGAACGGAAAGAAGCGAGATAGGTCAGACATGGGTCTTGGAGATAAATCAGAATTGGAAAGCACCTGACATATTATAGAATGCACACAAGATACTGAGTTGGGTTTTTGTCCCAGGAAGAACAAAGTACATCTAAAACAAAGTAGCAAATACTCGACAAACGAAGTGATGAAAAAAACAGAGAAAAGCAAGACAGGGCAGAGGGAAGAAACTCAATAATGGAATTCCATTGGGGTTGGAAAAGGTCATTATCAGAATTCCCAAGTATGTGATGTGATAGAATGCACACACAGCTTACACAATCAGAAATGAATTGAAAAAATGGAAAGAAGGGAGATAAAAGGAGATGAAGAGTAACTCAATAAAACTGCATGGGTCTTGGAACATCAATTAGAATTGGAAAGCACTTGGCATATTATAGAATGCAAGGACAAAATAGGGTGTGATATTCTGCACAAGAAAATAAAATCTAACCAAAAGCAGATAGCACACAACAAATGCAATGAAAAATAGCAAACAAGAAAAATTAAGACAGTTGATGAAAGGAAAAATGAAACTGACACTACTAGAGAAGCATATAGCTATATACTTAGAGAATCCAAAATACAAGAACAAAGCACAAAACTAGAACCAGAAGAAATTTTAACTTAAATTTGAGGCAGGCTGTTACTTATCTCTTGATGCTGCCAGTGATGAGAAGGCCAACCAACTGCTCTTCTTTGATAGGATTTGAATCACATTAATGTCCTCAAAAGTGATGTATATATAAATAAGTGGTTTCCAAAGGTCAAGAATGGGAGACACAGAAAGACTTAGTTTGAAGAGTTCAAACAAACGCAAGTTGTCTATGTTCTAAAGTTTGGTGAGTCAACTCAGGTTCATATTTCTTATTCTCTTCACAACTCAGATTTTACTAGATGAGTTGTATTTTTTTGTTCATGACTTTGAATGAACTTGATTTTAAATACAAAATTTTTGTTCTTTAATTAAATATAATATGTTGTTTGGAAGTTTTTTTTGTTCTGCTCATCTGGGCATGTTTGGATGCAAATCCTGTACATTTTTTTTTATATTTTTGAATTTAATATATATTTTGCTGGCTACTAGGAAAAGAAAAATATGAAAGTAAACGAAGATGAGAGGTCACCATTTATCTTCATTGCCGTTGGAACAACTGTCAGGAAATGAATGTTCCCCGCAACTTCTCATGAGGAGAAGGCATCCGGCAATGAGAAGATAACATTTTAAACATTAAGGATTCTTTTATGAGAAAAGGTTCCGACTCTTGAGCCGTTGGGGTAGGATACGTTAGCACCTCACCTCTAATTTCTCTCTCTTTTCTTTACATAAAATTGAACTCACTGCCCTTCAATCTATGGTATCATTCTAACACACTTCATTGATTTACTCATCTAAGCGGAAAAAATTTGGCTGCTACCCGGAGGCAGTCAAGTCTTTGCTGGCAGCCAAAGAAATGAAATAATTTACTTCCCCCTGGGGTTCACAAATACCCTTCTAAGTTATAGTATTTTCCAAAATATCTTTTTAGATTTCATTTCTTTGGTTGTCACAGGGGTTGTAGCCACCCTTGCTTAGACAACCCTTTTCCTTATTTTTATTTTATATTTTGAGGAATGGGTTTCATGGCAGCACAAGCCCCTCCAGCATGCATTGGACGACTGGCAGCACTGGGGCATGCACCCCATGCAAGTACTTCCTAGCCGTTCAACATCCTCTGCCGAAAAGACGGGTGCACTTGAAAGGATCTTGTTCGACAGCTTACATAAGAAGTCACTCATGGCAGGTTAAATGGGGCACATAATTTTTTATGTTCAAGTTTCATAATAGATGGAGTTTGTCATACGGTAAAGTAAAGCTTTAAAAATCCAATAACACATTTTTCGAAAAGGAAAACTAATTCCCATGGTACCATCATCCCAAAATTTTTATTCCATGTGGCATTATTATTGGGGATTTTCAGAGAAATTTTGTAGTGGCGAAGGCCGAAGGTAGCTGGAGCTTTTTATTTTTCCTTCAATAGAGGCTGACGCTATGAGAGATGGCTTTGCTATTAGCCAGGAGTCTCCAGTTGAGGAGGTTGATCATATTTTCTGATTCTAGGGGATTAGTGGCATGTTTAAATGAGTCTTCTTCCTCTTTGGACTGGGCCACTGGCCTGCTTGTAGATGACACTCTAATTTTTTTATTTTTAAAATTTTAATGTTCCTAGTGAGTTAGTGGTGAGGCTCATATCTCATACAAGGGGGCTTCTCTTCTTCGTTTGTAGAAAGTGGGTGAGTCAAGCCCCTATGTTCATTGTAAAGTCTTTCTCATCATTCTTTACCAAAAAAAAAAAAAGGTCTCTCTCATCATTCTTTCAATAATAATTTCGTTTAATAAAAAAATGTATTTTCTCATATCCATTGATACTAATTAATATCATATTAAATAAAAATTTTGATTTATTTTGACATATAGTTTCCCATAGAGCTATGAGGCATCTAAGAAAGGATCAGGCTCGTCTGTAACGCAGATCCAAGGGCTCCCCTATCGCGTGACAAAGGATACCGGTTCTCTGAGAAACTAACTCATTTTCAGGTAATATTAGCAAAAGAATTTCTCTTATGCTTTCAAACATGGTGAACTCCACATGTTATTGCATTGTGACCCAATCTATGAAAGATGGAATCAAATGATTTTTCCATATTCACAACTATAGTAATCCAAGCCATTTCCTGAATAGAATGCTATTGATCAATCAACAAATTAAGAAGACTAACATAACCCACATGTCTACATGAACAAACCACCAATATAACTAGGAGGGTGTTAGTAAGTTTCTCCAAGTGGCTCACTTGAAAGTACATATCTTGTTCTCATACATGCGTCATTTATATCATCACGTGGAAGGGCGACATGGCAATTCTGATTGTTTGAACTGTGGAATGATGTAGATTTTTCATATGTTAAAATTTTAGACCCAAACTTAAATCAAATATTTGAAACATACTTTCTTCCATGTATTTGCAGTTTTTTGGTGGTCCTGAATGTTTCAATACTTTATGTTTTTTTGCCCAAATTACTCAATCGGAGTTTATGTTAAACCTATGAACTTACCTATACACAGCTTCCAAATAAGAAAGAAAGAAAGATACCCCATTATAAAAATATCAGAGTGAAAAATTCAAGGATGAAATTGTCATAAATATCACTTAAGAGTAAGGTGTAACACAAATTTCCGTTAGTTAAGTAAAATTAAATGAAAGGAATTATTATTATTATTATTATGATTATTATTATTTTTATTTTTTATTTTTTTTCAGAGCAAGCCATCATCCTGATAAGTTTAGTATATATTATGTCCCAAATATTTGTATCTCTTTGGTCCTATTATTATTTCTGTTGTGATCAATCAGGATCCTTCTATGGTCTTAGGGATTCCTTTGAGTCATGGGGGGTCTGCCTTGGGTTGCTTATAGGCGAAAGCAGATCAGGTTCTCGTATGAAAAACATTTGATCCACACACATGGAATATATAATAGGAGAAGATAACATGTTTGTGGATCAGGATCCTTCCTTACCCAAAAAAAAAAAAAAATCAAAAACAAAATGTGCATACTATATAAGCCATATTTTATATCCCATTATAGGACGATTTAATCAAAGTAACAGGGATCATCTCTGTTAGATTAATTAGATAAAGTTTCACACTTTCAAGTCTAATTTTTTTTTTTTGGAGCTTCTTCATCATCTTCTTCTTTATGGTACTTCATAACTACAGCCAACAGTCCTCTGGAATAAGTAGAACCTTTAGGCTTCCCAGTACTCTTTCGTACCTGCAATATATCAATTATCAATACTTGATCAATCAGTCTCTAGTAATTAGAAATCAAGACTTCATCATCTTCATGCAACTGTGAGAGACCAAAATGAAATTTGAGTAAAATAAATTGATCCCAATCCAGTTCTTACTCTTTTGGTTGGTGCTACTTTCCCAGTTTTCGCAGTACTAGTCTGCATGTCTTCTGGTCTGTTCTTTATATATTCCCTCAATTGGTTATCATCCATAGCTTCGATCATATTAGCCTATAAATTAACCAAGACTAAAAAAGAGAACATTAAAATGGATGTTTTTTTTCTTTCAAGCTGCCCAAAAAAAAAAAAAAGATTACTAGAAGGGGTCCAATTCTAGATTTCCGGTTCTCTCTCTCTCTATCCAGACCTTCGGTGTGACTTGTCTTGCAGGACCATACTGACCCCATAATCGTAGGGCGATGATCCTCTGCCACGGGTGAGATCGTGCGGTGAGCATTGGACGGTCAAGACAACATCGGCACACACCCCGATGCCATGCCGGCCATCGGATCCTCGCCGCTCCGCTACACCCGTGGCAGAGGATTTTTTTCGCATAATCGCATGGAGTAGGTCATATTGGAGTTGAATAATAACTATTCAACTTTGACTGAAAGCAGTGAAGAAACACCCCGTGTGAGTGACCCTAAGGAGATAAAAAGAGTTGAACTCAGAACCACACACTTCCTGAGGCAAAGATCCCATACCAACTGGGCTACCCCGTTGGGGTTAATCTCTCTCTCAGCTTCCCTTTGAAACAGTAATTATGAATAAAATGGTCCTTGAGACACAGCATGAAGGGATTAATTTTAATAGACCCATACACAAAAAAAAAATGGTTGGTAGAATACAAATGGGAAGATGAAAAAAATGGTATATACCCATGTGTTAAGTTCTTCCACTTCTCTTTTTATCAGCTCTTCTTCCTCATCCATGATCATCTTCTTCTGCTGCCATGTAAGCACTTCATTTTGTTCTTTCCTCTTCTTGTTCTTAGCTTGTCTTGCAACTGACATTTTTAAATTTGAGAGAGAGAGAGAGAGAGAGAGAGAGAGCACAAAGAAGGACAAATTAAGATGGCACAACTAAGGTGGGAATATATAGAGAGAAGTGAATGTAAAAAGGCCCCAAGTTACGTAAGAATGGAGAAGGAAGAGGAGACTAAAAGGGAAAAAAGAAAGGAGGGAAGTAGCGCACTTCATCACCTTCCCATGTAGCGGTTACAGAAATTTGTGGGCTCCTTCTTCAGGGAGTGAGGATCAACCGTCTCCCCCTATTCTTCTCCTTATTTCTGGAAAACCAAATTGAGAAGGCAGCGAAAACATGTGATGGGTCATACAGTGGTCGGTGGTCTTACCACCCTTGGTGGACTAGTCCAGTACCTCTTTTGTAGAAATTAATACTAACCCCTCTCTTTTGTAGAATACAGTGGTCATGGTCATTCCCGCCTCTCTGGCTCCAATCACTCCACCATCCATGGGGTTGAAGAGATCTTAATATATTCTATTCTAATTAGAGAAGTACATATATTCTACACAAATGACTTTATCTTGTGGAAGTCTTATTGTGATGGAATTTTGTGACATGTAGATCCAAAAGTTCTTTCCTCACATGTGTTTAAACTGAAATTAAGGTTTTTTTTTTTCCTTTTATGATAAACTGAAATTAAATTGACCTAATGATAAAATAGATCTCTGAATTCAGGATGCATGAACATACAAGGGAGGGTGCATGTCAATATGCCAATAAATGATTAACCGAGAAATACAAAGGATTCATGGACAAACATGAAAAGAAATTTGATAAAATTAAAATATAAAATTTAATACATGACTTATTCATAATATTTTATACATATCCAATGCTATAATTTGCATCATCCTTCTATATTGTACAAATAGATTTGTGAAGCACATATCTTTTCTACTTGGTGCAAAATAAAAGAACCTTTTGCAAAAAAAAGAAAAAAAAATTGTAATTTCTCAATTTTCCATACATGGTGAGTAAAGGAGGATAGATTTTTAATAGGTGGACCCTTTGACTTGGCCTTGAACAAGATAAATTAGGTTTATTAACTCTACTAGCAAGCTAGCTTAATATCAATTTAAAGCAGTTTGCATAATTGATGGAGTCGGTGGCAAGGAACTTATTTTGCATAACAACTCAACATATAATTTTTTAGAAGAGAGTTTCATAAAAGGCAATGTGGCTTCTGCACTAGCGTAGGGATCAATAGGAGCTCTTGTGGGAGTATCGACATCAAAAAGATTTTCACCTTTCATGTGGGGAGGGATGGTAATTTTGTCCTCGCTTGTGTCTTGATGCAGGACCATCTACCTTTTACGGTTTCCTTTCCCATATTTTTTTAACCAAAAAAGTCTACATATTTCTTTTTTCATTAAAAAACCACAAAAAAAGTAAGAAAAATTTAAGAACTGATATTTTGGGTTCGAGCTCCTCTCAAATGATCGCACCGTTCAACGACAATCAATGACTGGGAGATTTGGTCACGCATCCCAACACCTAGGGATGCGTGTCCAAGCCCTCTTAGCCCTTGAATGAGTCATTGGAGGATCAATGAATCTTTTTGAAATTCTGTGGGTTATGCAAAAACGTGTAAAACACTAAGAGAGAGAGAGAGAGAGAGGGGCTAAGGTGGGAATATATAAATTATAGAGAGAAGTCAATAATGTAACGGTTTAGAATGACAAAGTAACGTAAAATGTGGAAAGAGGAGGTTAAACCGTTAAAGGGAAAAATTTGAGGGAAGTAGCGAAATTTGTCACTTTCCCATGTAGCGCTTACAGAATTTGTAGGCTCCGCGCCTTTATTTAACGATTGAGGTGCGACCGTCTCGCTGCCTCTCTACTTTCTGGATAAAGAAACCAATCGAACAAAGCAACGAAAACATGTGATGGATCATACAAAGGGCGGGGTGGTCCCCTTATACACCTTTGGTGGACTGATCAAATACTCCCTCATCTATAGAAAATGTGAGATGCAATTATGTGCCCTATCCTCCTCCTCCTCCTCCTCCTCTCTCTCTCTCTCTCTCTCTCTCTCTCTCTCTCTTCTTTTTATA
>NC_056557.1:36173600-36189967 GCF_013358625.1 Macadamia integrifolia
CAGACTCGATGTAGAGGGTTAGGTTGAGATTGAGAAAAAGGAAATGCAATCAAACTGAAATTGTTTGTTTAATCTTCCTACACCAATAAATCCAATAATGCCTCCATGCCATAAAAATGTTCTAGGAAATAGCCTCTGTGCTTAGGAAACTGAAGCTGCCTGTTTAATCTTCCCACACCAATAAATCAGTGAAAGTCCTCTTCTATATGTAAATCAGTCATTTGAAGCCTCTAAATTTATAGAATCTGTTCAGTGTGTTGGAATTGCTCTCCCTGCTTGTATCACTGAGGGCTCCAAAATCTTCTTTTTCTGATTTTGTTATGTTCTTATTTGTTCTCCATCTAGCCTAATATAGATGGTGGTCAAGGTGGGTCCTCATGGGGTTGGACGAGGCAAACCCTGGGATGACAAAGGGCAAAGAATGCTAACCCATATTTTTATAAGCTATGGAAGTGCAACTCTAAGGTCCATACAGTCTGCAAACATTTTGGGTGGCAAAATGCAACTATCAGATAAGCATGGAGGAAATGGTGATATGTTCAAAACAGTGAGCATTACACAGTGAAGTCTTTGACGTTTGAAACTAACCTAAGAAAGATTGGACCCTTTGGGCAAGAACAAGGCACTTCTGCATAGAGATGGGTTTGAAGCCATGCTTTGAAGGATTTCATGGAAGTTCAGACTCTTGTTTTCTCTACTCACTTGGAGTTTTTGTGAAGCCTAGCTTATCTCTGGAGGATACTATGTTACTAACTCACTCCCATGAACAGATAGAAACTGAAGCGAAGAAGAAACAATCCCATGAACAGATGAAAAGTGAAGAGAAGATGCAATCCCATCAATAGATAAAAAGTGAAGAGAAGAAAAAGCCGATTATTAAATTGATTAATTTGTATAAAATTAAATAAAAATTAAAGAAATATTCCCCAAGTAGTTTTGCTAGTTCTTTACCCACTAGGAGGGTTACTCTTGTTTTTCTTATATCTCCATGGATTTTTCTAAAGGCATTTCTATGGCTGTGCTGTATGTCTTTTATATTTCAGTAGCATTTCTAATAGGATACTACCCCATGATCATAAGTTTGGACTAAGGTTCTCTTGCACCCAAAAAATAAAATAAAATAAATAAAAATTAAGGATTTCTTTAGTATGATTTATGTTTCTATTTTTTTTTTTTCCCCCAATGTTTAGTATGCTTTATAGACCCTGTTTTATTTATTATAAATGAAAATAAATCAAAAATATGTGGCCAGAAGCCTTTTTTTTTTTTTTTTTTTTTTTTTTTGTTTAACGTTAACATTTGGTGATCACATGCAACAATGGCTTAAAAAACAGATGATATAGATGTAATTTTAATTCTATTATATAAATTCCTCTTCGAGTTCCATGCTTTACTATTTTTCCTCAAATAAATCTCTCTCTCTCTCTCTGAGGCATAGTTAAGGGAAAATTTGCTTAGGCTGTTGGGGTGTGTAGCCTGTTTCACTTTTTCTACTTCATTTTAAGAAATACCCCCAATGAATTTTCCATCCCAATAATTCCATTATTGGTTGAACAGTTTGTTCCAAGAAATTTAGTAGCCCTGCCCAACCTTTTTCTAAGATTAAAATTGAGCATTTATTCACATCATTAGTTTTGGTACAGGTCATGGGAGATAAATAAATTTTTCTTGTGCCAACTTGCATATCATTTTGAATTAAAAAAATGTGGTAAGCTGGAACATTTAGAACAATTTATCATTCATTATATATATTTTCTGAAGAAACAAACAGAACTTCGCTGGATTTTGTTGTTTGTTTTCCTTTTCTTCTCCTTACCTAAGAAAACCATGCTTATGTCTGGTTTTGGGCCCCATAAAACCAGATAAACAAAAAATTATACAAACCCAGGGTCTGCATGGTCAAGGTCAACTATATTTGTCTTTTTTAGCTTCAAATTTAGGCGTAGTATTAACCATAGGAGAGTCAAAACCCCTAAAGAAAACTAGAATTCAACGCTTTATTGTGTCATCATATTTCTAGAGCTCTAGATTGATGCTTGAAACCAGAAACCAGAAACCAGAAACCAGAAACCAGAAACCATAATTGATGCTAAGAGAAACCATGGGAGTAATATTAAACATAGAAGTTGTAACTTGTAAATGGCTGAATCGTCTCCAAGTTCTAAGCTCTTATAAATACCTGGCAAGGTCTCTGCTAAACATACCAACAAAGCATACAAGAGCGAGTGAATCCTTCAGAGTTCAGAGAATCAAGAAGATTTCTACTTTTCTAGCAATAGTAACAGGTGAGAAAGAGAGAAATGTTGAGCACTACTGGGAAGGTGATACGTTGCAGAGGTATAACAGATCAAACTTTCTCTCTGCAAGTATTGATTGGTTTTATTCTTTGTTTGGTGAATTGGGGTTCTGTGGTATCTTTTAATTGATGGGTTTCGGTTTTCTGCAATCATCAATCAATCTAAAAGATCTTGAAAGTGCATTTCTTGAAATGGATTTTCAGAAATTGCTTTCTTACTGGTCAGTTTGCTTTTAACAGAGATATGTCTCTCGGGTTTATTGATTATGTACTGTGTTTGCAGCTGCGGTGGCATGGGAAGCAGGGAAGCCATTGTCCATTGAGGAAGTGGAGGTGGCACCACCTCAAGCAATGGAAGTTCGTCTGAAGATCCTCTATACCTCCCTGTGCCACACTGATGTCTACTTCTGGGAGGCCAAGGTAATAATTTCTGCAAGAGGGAGAGAGAGAGAGAGAGATTCCATTGTTCTGCAGGGACCTGGTGGAAAAGGAACTGATATGGGCTTTACTGTTTTGCAGGGACAGAATCCTCTGTTTCCTCGTATCTATGGCCATGAGGCAGGAGGGTGTGTTCATAACAGAATGGAAACAGAGTCTTCTGTTTCCAGTTAATTTTTTTTTTTTTTTTTTTAAATCTGTAATTCATTTAATTACTGATTCTGAGTTTTTGAATTGTTGTTTATGATTTAGGATTGTGGAGAGTGTGGGAGAAGGTGTGACTGATTTGAAACCAGGAGACCATGTCCTCCCCGTGTTTACAGGAGAATGCAAGGAGTGTGCCCACTGCAAATCAGAGGAGAGTAATATGTGCAACCTTCTCAGGATAAACACAGATAGGGGTGTGATGATTAGTGATGGGCAGTCGAGGTTCTCCAAAAATGGAAAACCCATCTACCACTTTGTGGGAACTTCCACTTTCAGTGAATACACCGTGTGCCATGTTGGATCTGTCGCGAAGATCAACCCCTTGGCACCTCTTGATAAAGTCTGTGTTCTCAGTTGTGGAATCTCCACAGGTGAGTGAAAACTGAAAACAAACACAATACAATCCCAACTCAAATGCAAATTTGATTAATAAAATATGTCATTGTTTTTAAGGTTTTGGTGCCACTGTGAATGTTGCAAAACCTACTAAGGGTTCAACAGTAGCTGTTTTTGGATTGGGAGCTGTAGGCCTCGCTGTGAGATTCTATCTCTTGCTATAGAGCACATTGTCTCTTTGTTTTTGTCTCTTCCATTAATACTATTTATGATTAATTGTGTTATGGTTTTGTTACTGAATTAGGCTGCTGAAGGGGCCAGGATTTCTGGTGCTTCAAGGATTATTGGTGTTGATATGAACTCCAACAGATTCCACGAAGGTAATTTGAGGCAGACATACAATAAAGTTGTTGTTACACTGCATTTGTGCAAATTTGTTCTCTATGACTGTAGATCAATATGCGATAGTTGGATCGCCTATTTGTTGGTGTGATAGGCTAATTGGGATCTATGTTTTGTGATTTTCTTATATAAACTTGTACTGTTCAGTGACTCATGAATGATGATTGAACTTTTTCTTCTGTACAGCAAAGAAGTTTGGTGTCACAGAGTTTGTGAACCCTAAAGACTATGAGAAACCAGTTCAAGAGGTTTGTTTCGAAACTTCTGTTTAATCACCACCATATGTATTTTTTGTATAGATTGACTACTCTTCACTCTTTCAACATTTTAGATCTAAATTTTTGTCCCATGTTTAAACAAGGTTTCTTCCTCTACCCTATTTAGGTAATTGCTGAGATGACTGATGGAGGAGTTGATCGGAGCATCGAATGCACTGGAAACATTGATGCCATGATCTCTGCTTTTGAATGTGTCCATGATGTATGTTGTAACTTATTCTCATCCTTCTACTTATTTCTTGCCTCATTCCTCAACATAACACCTCCTAGTTTAAGAATGAAGTTTGAAATCTATATTCTGACTTCCATATTATACTATTCTCAAATGATCACTTTCTCAGGGTTGGGGAGTGGCTGTTCTTGTGGGTGTTCCACACAAAGATGCTGTTTTCAAGACCCATCCCATGAACCTATTGAATGAAAGAACTCTCAAGGGAACCTTCTTCGGGAACTACAAACCGCGCTCTGATCTTCCTTCTGTTGTTGAAAAGTACATGAATAAGGTACTAATGTAAAATTTATCCATTATTTCAGTATTTGCATATACTTAGAAATTCTAGTATTTCCTTGATGGATGCCAATTTTGGTCTCTTTTGTTATGTGAAAACTTTAAAGAGTAAAAAAAGTTGATTCTTGATGTCTTTGTTTTGCAGGAACTTGAACTAGAGAAATTCATTACACATGAAGTCCCATTCTCAGAGATCAACAAGGCCTTTGAATATATGCTTAAAGGAGAAGGTCTTAGATGCATCATCCGAATGGAAGAATAAAATGTGGTTGAAGTAATCCATAGTCCACTTGAAGTGGCTGAAAAAAAGCTGAATGTGTTTGGTGTTTGTGGATAATGTCTATAGTACTCTTCTGTGAAGAGGAATAGTTAGTTTTCTCATTTGCTTATGTTCGACCCTTTCTATTTTATTATTGTTTTGCTTATCAGTTTATGTTGATAAAAATAAAGGTTTGATGTTTCTTGTAATCTATGAAGAAGATTTTGCTAATATGTTTACATTTCCCTTATAATTGTAGTGAAAAACAACACAATGTTCGCCTGTACATACATGTTAGGTGCTAACTCTGATCTCACTTTTTGCCATTTATAGGATGAATAGTGTACGTATCAGGTGCTAACACCTATCCACTTTTTACCATTAAAAAGTGAATAAGGGTATATATAAAAGCAAAAGGGATTGGTTTCGCAATTTTAGGGGTGTAAGTTTGGCCCTACCCTAGCCCGCCCTATGACCAAATAGGGTATGGGCTAAGAATTCTGATCCTAAGGACGGGTTAGGGATGAAAAACATTGACCTTGAGTCAGTGTTGGGCCGGGCCTGGGTTGAGGCCTAGGCCTAGCCTAGCTCGGCCCAACTTAGCTCTGAGTTTAACTCTGAATTATACAATATAATGTATGGCTGTTAATCCAATCATTTTATTTTGAATAATGAAATCGTGGTCATCGTGCTTGTGCCCAATTTATATAGAAGTTTTGAACTTCATCAAATACAGATTTTCGTAATTGCTTTCAACATTTAATATACTTTTCCAATACGACATGACCCTAACTCAAAAATAGGGTTTATTGTTAGTTCGCAATTGACAAAAATTAGGGCCAACTGGATCAATCAAGGGTAATTAGGGCCGGGTTGGGCCTAGGCATGAACCTGGCGGGGTTGGGTTGCGCTTGGGTTGAGTTTTGGGGACCTAGGGTGGGTTGGGTTGGGTTTTAAGAAACCTAGCCCAACCCGGCATTGATTCACTCTTAGTTGGCATCTTAACATGTACGTGCACAAAGGATCCATTATCCCTCTTCTAGCATTTGTCTCCAATATGTATAATTGAAGGTGGCTAGTGAAAAAACATAAAGGGCAAAAGAATGCACTTTGGTCTTGTGGCTGCTGCACCAACACATGGGCCACTAGGGGCCAGGCACATGCGTCAACCATGATGTAGGTCACGGAGCATAATGGACTTTTTAAGTGCACCTATGTGGCTGTGTTAGGGCATAGAAGATGCAAACAAGGAGAGTTTTTTTTTCCCAAAAGAAATAAATAAAGATGAACAGTGCTCTATGGTTATGTTTGGTTGGAAAGGAGATTTAAAGGGAATGGAAATAAAAATTTCAAACTTAAGAAAAAAACTTTTTGTAATCATTACCCATGTGATTGTATAAAAACTACATAATTTTTCTTACATATTTAGTAAGGGAAAAGGACAGGTATGCTAGCGGGATTTTAACTGTTAGATGAAACATAAAAAATCTCATCCGTTCATGTGGTGAGGTTTTACAAAACCTATCCAATACCGCTCCTCCATGGTACAACTCCCCCAACCACGACCCCTTCTCCGGCTAGTGTTCCGCATCACTGCCGTCGGCAAGTTCAAACATTCTTGCAACACTGGCAGAGGCTCCAAAAGTTTTGATCACAGAGAGTCTGCCAAGCTCCGGGCCAGCAACTGGTTTATCGCCGAAAACGGCAAAGTCTAGATTACAATTCCGACCACAACCTCTTCTTTGGGTTCATTGCCATGATGGCTTCGCCAATCATACTGTCGAAATCACCTCCTCTAAGACTCCAGTTGCAACCACCTCCACTGCCGACACTATCGTCGAAATTACTCCCCTGGAAACCACTGCGGAAGAAATCACTCCCCCAGAAACTATGGTCGTTGAAATCACTCCCTCAGAAACCACCTTCATCGAAGTCACTCCCCCAGAAACCACCGCTGTCGAAGTCACTCCTCTGGAAACCACTGCCGTCGAAATCACTCCTCCTGAAACCACCGCCGAAACCATTCCCCCAGAAGCCTCAACGGGAACCCCTACTATAACCACCGTTGCTACAATCTCTCCGAGAACCACTGCGCCTGAAACTGCTGATGGAACTACTGCTCCTAGTAAACCCTCCGAACAAAGAGATGGCTGAGAAATTCAACCCTTGCTTGCCTAAAGATCCATGGTTAAAATTCCCCTTCTCTAGGTTCATCGCCATGATTTCTTCACTGATCACGCTTATGTTCGATTTCGCTAGAACTCAGTTTTACAAGAGGAAACAGGAGCATGAGAACAGACCAGTGATCAATGAAGTCGGATTGGAGGGGTCTTGGAAATGATTTCCAATGCTGGAATCGTTCTGATGACCGCAGACCTATTGGGTATGGGCGACGTCGATGACTGCCTTGGTCATGGCGACCAGGAGCGCCGGGTCTTTCATACGAGGCATCTGCTCCATCAACGGCGGTGGTGGTTGCTCGATATCAACATGCACGGAGCTAGAACTAGTGTCGGTGCCAGTGCTTGATAAGGGAACTAAGCAACCAAGGGTGATCCTGGACATGGCATAGGAGAGGATTGGAATGCTCGTCAGCAATGGATCCATGACCGAAGTTCGCTTTATCCGGCTGGATATGGTAAAAGGAATAACTCTCGTGTCAATTTTTGTAAGTAGTCTATTTTTTTATCCAGTTGAGCTTGTTGCCAGTCAAGCACCTTTCGTGGAAACACAACTCTAAACGATACAGAAGATGATGGAAAAACAAGAACAAACAATGCACACTGGTTTACAAGGTTCGGCAAGGTTGTCTACGTCCTCGGTGAGATGTGATTCTACTTTACTATCAATGGAGAATAGGGTTACAACACTCGTCCTCACACCTTTTAGCGTTGCTTGTATTATAGAGAAAGAAACCTCGTTACAAATATATATTTCGAAAACCCTAGTCCAGAAAGTACAAAAAAAAAAAAAATTCACGCAGGGGGAGGGGGGGTTTGCTCCAGTACTCCCTGTATTAAATTATGACGGAATACAAGACATCGTACACCAACACCTTTTAACATTGTATTCACGAAGGTTGTTCCCACCTCTGTGGCTCCAATCACTCCGCTATCTGTGGCAAGTTTTATTGATTCTCAATATATAAAAAAAAATGGTTTTATCAGACTGAAGTTTTATCGGCATGTAAATCCAAAAGTACTTTCCTAACATGTTAAGTTTAAACTGAAATTAAATTGACCTAATGACAAAATAAAGCTCTGAATTCAGGATGTATGAACATACAAGGGATGGTGCATGTCATTATGTCAATAAATGGTTAGCGGAGAAATACAAAAGGATGCAAGGACAAACATGAAAGGAAATTTGGTAAAATTAGAATATGAAATTTATTACATGACTTATTCATAATATTTTATACATTTCCAATGCTATAAATTCTGTATCATCCTTCTATATTGAGCAAATAGATATGTGGAGCACATATCTTTTCTACTTAGTGCAAAATAAAATATAAAAAATCTTTAGTAAGAAAAAAGTGTAATCCCTCATTTTCCTATACATGATTTGTGAGTCAACTGGGATAGATTTTCATTAGATGGACCATTTGACTTGCCCTTGAACAAGGTAAATTCCACTAGCTAGCCAGCTTAATATCAACTTAATGCATTTTGCATAACTGATCGCATGGCAATGAATTTCTTTTGCATAGTAATTTGATATATATAATTTTTTAGGAGAGGGATTTGAAAAAGGCAGTGTGGCTTTTGCACCAACGTAGGGACCAATGGGAGTGCCCATGGAAGAATAAACGACGGCGGGATATATTTTCTCCTTTTATGTGGGGTAGGACGATCATTTCACCCTCCCATGTATCTTGGCGAAGGGGTCATACCGTATTTTACCGTTCTTTTTCCCTAACTTTTTTCTTTACCCAAAAAAAAAAAACTACAAAAGTAAGAAAAATTTGAGAGCAGAAAATCTTTTTTTTTTTTCCTTGGGTAAGTTTTGCAGAAACGTGTAAAGCACCATACGAGAGCCTAATTCTGCAAATGATTCGGCTGAACAGAATAATTCTTTGACCATTCTAATGATATGAGCTAACCTCTGAGGCCCTTCTACCATGGGATGAAAACTGAAAACCACTGAATGTTCTACGAGCATCAACTTGTGGATCTCTAAGTGGGGGAGTAGGTTTTTCAGACTAATGTAAACTAACCCTAATTTCAGACACAATGTTGCTTCCTCCTTCGGTAAGACCAGAATAAGCCCGGTCACTATATGACTTGGATAATTAAATTTCAGTGTGCTGATGTGAAGGGAAATTAGTCGATGGCAGTACTGCATCAATGAGGCGTGCCAGCATTGCTGGCTTAGGTTTGAAAAAGTAAAATCACTATGAAGTCATCACCCTTTCTTTCTTTTTTTTCCTATAAAAGTACTTAACAATTACAAAGGGTGAGGGAAACGCGAGAAAAGAAAACATTACACAACTATCAAAATATAAAACTGAAGAGAGAAAAGGAGGGGTCAAATTCCAATTGGTGTGGCTCTGAGAAGAGGCTCCTGGAGTGGCCAAGAGATCAGCGACAGAGTTTCCTTAATGTAGGGCATGACTATATGAAATATGATTGAATTGAGCAGTGATACGGTAAAATTTGTCACCCAATAAGGCGAAGACATTTGGCATCCGAGGGAGGAACACGCGTCGCCCATCCGATGGAGGCCGTAAAGCTTCAAACCACGTGAGGAGAAGATGCCCAAGGGGGGTTCCCAAAACCCTATAAGAGGGAACCCGAAAGAAACCTGGAGAGAGGTACGCTGACACCCACCATTACTCCTATAAAAACATTGTTCTGCCGGTCACTAACTTGGGCATTGGAAGACTAATCCCGGAGATACCTCTGCGCCTCTACCTTCTGTGCTTGTGCAGGGTCAGCTCATACGGATTTTTGGCAGTAACAGATTGGCGTCGTCTGTGGGAACGACAGTAATAGTGGGGAAAACCTACAATCATAAGAAAACTAGAGCAGCGCCGAGTATAAACATGGATGAGGGGCAAGCTTCAGGAGGGTTCCCCCCTCGACGAAAATCGACGAAGAACCGGGAAATAATGATGGGGAAGGTTCCGCGAGGGACCAATGCTCGGCCGGATATTCGGTACACGGAGATAGTAATCTTTCACCCCCTCCTAGGGCGCTGGAATATGTGACAAGGGAGCAGTTCGACGCCCTTCAGGAGAAGTATGACCGAATGGCCGAGACAATGAAGGAGGTCTCCAAGGCCGTCTCTCAAAGGATCGATAGAGCACCGCGAGGCTCCCATGTCTAGTCAGAGGGAGCCCAAGACGAGGGCCAGAGTAGTTCAGGATCGATAAGGTCTAGCCGGAATCCTCGAAACTAAGCTATGAGGGAAAGCCCCGTACCCAAAGAAAAGACACGGCGCACCACCGGGGCCAGGCATGAGAGACCATGCCAAGGAGACGGACAGAGACGTGAGGAATCGGGGTTGAAGAGGATGATCCTAGACCTGAAAGACGAGAACTGGAAGGTCGTAAAAAACAAGACGGTAACTTGCGACCGAGACCTCACTAATGACACGGCTCTAGCCGATGAGGTCATGAGGGACCCGCTCCCGATCAGTTTTTGTCTACCCAAATATGACACCTACGACAGGTCAGGAGACCCTGTCGATCATCTAGAAGGCTTCAAGGTTGCGATGCAGTTTCATCGAGTCTCAGAAAACATCATGTGTCGCGCCTTGCCTTTAACTTTCAGAGGAGCGGCAAGGTTATGGTACAACTGCCTGCCGAAGAAATTGACTCACATCTTCAGCGATTTGAATTACTTCTTCGTGAGGGGATTCTCCAGTAGCCAACCCCTTCAGAAGACCACATTGAACCTGACCAACGTCAAACAACATGAAGGAAAGTCACTGCGAAGCTACATGAAGCGTTCTAGCAGGAGAAGATCACGATCATAGGTTTGGACCCAAAAGAAGAGTTCACGGCCTTGTTGGGAGGCATCAAAGATAATGAGCTAAAATGGTCTTTGACAAAGCATACACCGAAGAACCTAGCTGAGTTGAGGGCTCGGTGTGATAAGTATATTCAGATTGGAGAAATCCTCTAAGCTGATGAGGAAGCTGAAGCGAAGACTAGGAGTAAAAGGACCTCAAGAGATGACGACAAACCTTTCAAGGGCAAGAGACGAAAGTTTGAACGTGATCGGGCACCCAATCTGCCAAAGAAGTTCGAGAGATATGCACCGCTAAACCGGAGACATACGGATATGCTAATGTAAATAAAAGAAATCCCAAACGTCGGAGTTATGAAGTGGCCTGGGAAGATGGGACGACATCCTGAGAGACGCAACATGGACAAGTATTGCCACTTCCATAGAGACCACGGTCATGACACCGAAGATTGTTAGCACCTGAAAGGAGAGATCAAAGGAATGATCCGAAGAGGATACCTAAGTCGGTTCGTAGACCGTAAAAAAGAGGATGCCCAAGACGGCAATGACCACAGGGACAGCCGCCAAAGAGACGGTAGAGGCCACTGTGAAAGAAGGGGGCTAGTCCACAGGAGCAATCAGGAACAGAAAAGGGACCGGACACCCGAGGAAGCTAACCATTGCCCCCGTGACGATCACAAAAGCCCAACTAGGGTTATAGCAACTATCAGTGGAGGCCTAACCACTGGAGATAGTTCCATCTTGGTCAGGAAAGTAAAAGCCTATGTAAGAAGCGTGCATGTCGCCGAATAGTCAAACAAGAGGGCAAGGACGGGGACGGTTATCTCCTTCTCGGATGACAACCTAGAAGGGGTGCAGACGCCACATGACGATGCCCTGGTAAGCACCATGACCGTAGCCAATTGCAGAGTAAAAAGAATCTTAGTGGATAACGGCAGCTCAGCTGATATCCTATTCCTTGAAGCCTTCCAGAAGATAGATCTAGATAAAGGAAAGCTGAAGAAGGTCGAACACTCATTGCAAGGGTTCTTGGGTGACCAGGTCAAAGTAGAAGAGTCGGTTGAGCTGCCGATTAGGGCAGGCACCGAAGACCGCCAGGTAACAATTATGATCAACTTTCTGGTAGTACACATCACTTCAGCATATAACGCCATACTAAGGAGAGTTGGCTTAAACTTATTAAAGGTTGTCGTCTCCACACCACACCTCAAGATGAAGTTCCCAACTAAGAATGGGGTTGGGGAGTATCGAGGCGATCAGGAGGCATCCTGAAAGTGCTATGCCACCACCTTATGGGGAAAGAAAAAGACGGGCGAAGTGCTCCCGATATAAGATCTACGCGATGATACAAATTATCAAAAGGGAGAACAGTTTGAGGAGCTGATACAAGTCGAAGTTAAAGAAGGGGATAGTACTCGTCAATTCCAAGTCGGGACTACAATGCCAAGATAGCAATGGGAAAAACTCATCTCATTCCTCCAAGGCAATTCTGACGTCTTCGCCTGGTCAGCCTCAGACATGCCTGGGATAGACTGAGAAGTAATAGAGCATCATCTGAGCATCGACCCGACTAAAAAGCCGGTACAGCAGAAGAAAAGGACCTTCGCCCCTGAAAGGCAGCAGAAGATAGATGAGGAGATAGAGAAGTTACTAGAAGGAAAGTTCATCAGGGAAATCCAATACCCCGAATGGATATCTAACGTGGTATGGTCCCAAAGGCAAATGAGAATTGGAGGATCTACATCGACTTTATAGATTTAAACAAGGCCTGCCCAAAAGACAGCCACCCCTTACCAAAGATAGACCTTCTCATCGATGCCACTTCGGGACATGAGGCGCTGAGCTTCATGGATGCGTATTCGGGATACAATCAAATCAAGATGTATGAGAAAGATGTCCCGAAGACATCCTTCATGACCGAGGGAGGACTTTACTGCTATGAAGTAATGCCCTTCAGACTAAAAAATATGGGGGCCACTTATCAAAGGTTAGTAAACAAGATCTTCAAGGGGATGATCAACAAGACTATGGAGGTGTACGTGGATGACATGCTAGTGAAAAGCCTAAAGGTGGAACACCATATCTAAGACCTAGAAAAGGTGTTCCAAGTATTAAGGCAATACGGCATGATGCTGAATCCAACAAAGTGTGCGTTCGGAGTAGCATCGCTAAAGTTCCTCAGCTTCATAGTTTTGGAGAGGGGAATCGAGGCCAATCCAATGAAAATATAGGCCATCCGAGATATAGGTCACCACAGAATGTGAAGCAAGTTCAAGAGCTTACAGGTAGAGTCGCCGCCCTAGGACGGTTCATGTCTCGGTCAGCTGATAAGTGCCTTCCTTTCTTCAAAACCTTGAAGGGGTCGAAAATTTTTTAGTGGACAGAGGAGTGCGAAAAGTCCTTCGAACTATTGAAAGAATACCTAGCGACTCCCCCACATTGACGAAGCCAAATACAAGGGATACCTTGCAATTATACCTAGTTGTATCTCTCTCTCTCTCTCTCTCTCTCTCTCTCTCTCTCTCTCTGGTGTGGAAGCATTATTAAGAGAAAAGGCTAGACAGGTTGTTGAATACGGATTAGGTTCATGTAGGAAGACAATCTCATACATCCATGGATTTAGTTCTTGATATTGATACTGGTATCGGAGATGATCGGTGCGTATCTGTCACTTTTAGTCTTTGTTTTTCAGAAAAAATACGTTTTTTTACTGTTTTACTCTTGAAACGATACAGATAACCAATCCGAATCGATCAAGGATCAGGGATCGATCTCAGCCAATACCGATACGATACGATCGATACTATATTGATACTTGAAACTATGCATACGTCCTTGGTTTGTGGATTTGAAATCTATTAAATGAAGAGAGAGAAATTGGATTCCAAATCTACGGACCAGGGACGTATGAGAACAATCTTGTACTTGAACCTGATCCGGTTCACACATTGTTGGGGGGCCTAATTGTGATCATCAAGAATACGACAAGTACTAGGGGGATTGGAAGATTGGTGAGGGTATGCAAACTTTAAATCCACATCTCCTAGGGGGAGATTATTGGGCTAGTTGATAACCTCTAGCCTCCTTAATATGGCACAACGCGTTTTAAAACCTTGAGGCTCATGAGCCAAAAATGACAATATTGTTCGAAGGTTAATGGGGCTTAGAGCAAACCTTGACAGCGTGTGGGGCCACAACGGGATGTTGTGCCATAGCGGGGATGTTGTACTGAAATGGGGGAAGGTTGTGATACCCAAGAATACAATAAGTACTAGACCCGCTAAGAAGATTGGTGATGTGTCCTCACCAAGAATATGACAAGTACCATGGTGTTTGGGAGACCGGTAAGGGTGTACAAATTTTAGTCCTACATCGCCTAGGGGAGATTATTGTGCTAGTTGATAACCTCTAGCCTCCTTGACATGGCACAATACGTTTTAAAGACTTGAGTCCCATGGGCCAAAGAGAACAATATTGTGCTAAAATTAATGGGATCGGGGTGTTACAAATGGTACTAGAGCGGGCCCCGACAGTTTGTGGGGCTATAGTAGGGACACTGCTAAAAAGGGGGGGAAGATTGTGACCACCAAGAATACAACAAGTACCTGGGGGCTTGAAAAATCCGTGAGGGTTACAAACTTTAGTTCCACATTGTCTAGAGGAAGATTACTGGGCTAGCTGATAAACTTTATCCACCTTAATATGGCACAACGCGTTTTAAAGTCTTGAGGCCCATGAGCCAAAGAAGAAAATATTGTGCTAAGGTTAATGGAGCTGGGGCGTTATACCAGCTCGTGTCACTCTCTTTCCTTCACTTTTAAAAATGATTCTAATACACGCTCTATTGGTTGAACCTACCCAACCCTTTACTAAAAATTAAATTTGAGTATTTATCTACATCATTAATTTTGGTATAGGCCATGGGAGATAAAAATTTCTTGTGCCAACTTGCATACTATTTGTGAATTAATAAAATGTGGTAATCATTTAGAATAATTTATCATTCATTATATATATTTTTTGAAGAAACAAACAGAACGTACTTCGCTGGATTTTGTTGGTTTGTTTTCCATAAAACCAGATTAGCAAAAAAATACAAAACTAGGGTCTACACGGTGAACTATTGTAGGTAACATGAACCTCCGCTCTCCTCTCAATTCCAATCTCAATGTGGGGAAGAAAAGAAAGGTATCGGGTTGCAAAAATGGAGCGTGTACATAAGTTAGGTTCGACCCTAAAACAAGATAGTATCTCCTGGTCCTTAAATGCCAAGAGTGAGTACACAATATGAATAAAAGGGAGTCGCCACCTAGAAAGAGTCTAGGACCCATAAATGTTTCCCCCAATTAAGGGGGAGAGATTAATGACTCTAATATATAAGATTGGTTTGCACCAGGATTTTGGGAAAATGTCAAGTGACATACTAGAAAGGTGTTAGGCACCTAGTATGCCCGGCCCTAAGGCCAATTTCTTTCTGTTTAACCAAAGTTTGCTTATACCTTATTAACTAGTCCTACATATAGGTCACTGGAAGTCTAAACTAGTTATCTAAATAATGACATGTGTGAAACGCTAAACTAAGTGTCTATGTTGTACTAACTAGGTAATGGTACAATAGGTTAAAGTAGACTAGTTAGAAAAGCATGAAAATCTAAATGATTTGATGTGTAGATTATGAACCCTAAATTAAACTAGTTCGTTAAAACACTTTTAAATTAGTTGAGATTTAATTAATTCAAGTAAGAATGAAATGAACTACTTACATTAAATGAATACGTTTTAATAACTTAATTGACCTAGTTTAGGAGAATAAAGCTAAACCTAATGTTTAAGTAGAGGTACTACAATGTCCTATTTAAGCTAAGTATGTTCACTTTAAACTAGCCTAAAATGACTTAAGCTAAAACGAGAAAGGAATATTCTAATTAAATAAATACGATACTAAATGTATTCTAAATTAAATATGATTAATGGTTACTCTATGTCATACCCATATTATGCTAGAGTCTAAAAGTTACAATTAGAGAATAAAACAACTAATTAATTAATTAATTAAAAAAAATTACCAAAGGGAAATGATACATGAGTTTAAATAATTAAGCTAATTAAAGAAACTAAATGAAATGACTAAAGAAAGGTAAACACGGTAAAAAGGGAAAAATTGGATGAATTGGAATACAAGCATACTAATTAAAGAGTTAAAAAGACTAAAAACACTACTTTAAATAAGATCTGATTTTTTTATTATTGCAATTAAAATGGAATAGGGTGAAGAACCCTAAATGCTATGAATTGATAATGCACGAGTCCCAAATACGCACCTAATTTTATAGGTTTGAGGGGGCCAGCTAGGGGTGTCAACCGGTCGGGCCGGTTCGGTTTCGGTCGGGCTTCGGGCTTAATCGGGCTTGAAGACCTTCAAAGGCTACACCGTGTCCGCCCATTTAACTAATCGGGCTTAGTTATTGAGGGCATGGTACACTTTATATTCGGTCGGTCGGTCTCGGTCTATAATCGGGCTACCTTAATCGGGCTTTAATCGGGCCTTAACCGGGCTACGGACATGTTTAATGTTAAACGGGCTTTAACCGGTTTTTAAACGGGCCCTCTTTGAAATGTATTATTATATTCCGGCCCACTCATGCAAGCCCAAAAAAATGACAATAAA
>NC_056557.1:36190137-36204802 GCF_013358625.1 Macadamia integrifolia
GACCATTTATAAACGGGCCGGGCTCAAGCCCGACACGTTTAATAAACGGTCCGGGCCGGGCCGGTCTATAAACGGTCGGTCCCGGTCGGTTTAGTCGGGTCGGGCCACTAATTGACACCCCTAGGGCCAGCCACACCCATATTAAACCTACGTCCTAAACTACGTCCCATATGTTATTACGAGGAAAAAAAAAAAGAAAATCATTTGATTTTAAGGTCCAAAATTAGAGGAATCCCGACCCTAAGTTTTAGGACTGCATATATTACCTGAAATCAAACTAAATTGACTAAAATAAAATTAGAGAACAAAAGTAGATGGGGAAATGCCACCCAGAAAACAGAAATAACATAACAAGGGTTTGGGGGTATATCACATGGTCTAAAATGATAAACAGAAAATTAATGAAACAACAAAAAACAAAAATTGAAATAGAAGACGAGAAGAGGGAGATGATGGTGCGGCTATTGTGGTTTAGAGAGGGAAATAGGGGCTGCGGCCATGGGAGAGAAGAGGGATAAGAACAAGGAGGTAGCCTTGAATGCAGCGGATACGTTAAGGGGCAAAGATCCAGGCCTTGCTGCACTATCATGGTGGTAATATATCCGACCAAGTAATTTGGTACGTGACCAATGAGATGCAGAAGAGATAGAGTTGCAGGCTGGGGGTTTTGGTTCTAATGGAGAAGAAAATGAGGACAGATAGTTGCTGGTTTTGGCCAAGAGAAAAGAATGGAGATGGGTTTCAGGTTTCAGCAAAGGGAAAAGAAGAAGAAAGGAAAAGATGGAATGATAGGTTTCGGCCAAAGGCACAGAAGTAGAAGAAAGAGGGGAGTATGTAGGTTCGGTAATGAAGAAAGAGAAGAGAAGAGGACAATAAGGAGATGAGTTTGGTGAGTTCAACTACAGGGAAAAAGAGGAGTAGATGGAGAGGAAGGTGAGTGATGTTCAGCCATGGAGAAGAGGGACAGATGGAGAGGAAGGTGAGTGGTGTTTAGACTAGAAGGAAGGAATTAAAAAAAAAAAAAAAAAGCATGAGGAGAGGGATTAGGTTAAGGGGTTGGGATCCTAATCTAAGGGCCCAGATTAGAAGAAAATAACATCAACTAATACATATTAAAGCTAATTAATATAATTAAACAACAATAAATCAAAATAAACCTAATCGAATCTAAACAAACCAATTAAAACAAATTAAAACTAATCAAGCCTAATTAAACCTAAATGAACCATAATGAATCCAATAAAACCAAACAAGCCTAATTAAATCTACATGAACTAGACAAAGAAAAATTAAAACTAAATCCATTAAATTAATTAAACTAGTTCTAAATTGACATTGGGAGGAGAAAATTGTCTCTCACCTGGCTCTAATATAAAAGGAAATATCACTCCCCTTCCCTGTAATTGGTCGAAATATCAAGTTCCACCTAGGCTTTTTGAAAAATATCACTCTCCTCCTCTTCATCCGAAAGATTCTATCAACCATCACTTTGAGAAATAACTGTTAAGTGATGACATCATCCTTACATTGTGTTTCATATACCCAAATTACTCTTCTATGATGTGGAATACCAATTTAACCTCCGAGCTTTAGGGTTCTAGGAAGTTGACAAGCAACTCCAATGGTGGCCACCCTCGGAGAAGACGAACGGAACCTCTCATATTAATTCTTAAATGGATCATTAATTTATAGCAGAAATGAGATACCTCATTGTACTGTGACGGTAAGGTAGAGAACAGACAATCCTGTGTTGTCGGTTTTGGCTAAAAGATTAGTGAATCGTAGGCGCCAAGAGAGACAAAGAAAACCCAGAATTCAGGTATAGACTAAAGAAGAAAAACAGTCATTGTGTATCATCATGTGGCAAGAATTAGTCACTCTTCCTCACGCATCAACATTCACATACAAGAACCTAAGCAGTTCATCAATAGTAATCCTTCGTCCACAAACCCTTCGACCAACAACAACAGCATCAGCAAAAAGAAGAAGAAGAAGACCGGTATCATCCCTAATCAAGTGCATTCCTCTCTCTCTCTCTCTCTCTCTCTCTCTCTCTCTCTCTCTCTCTCTGATGAGCACAATAATGTGTGAAATCTTAGGGATATAAGTGTACATTTTGCCCCACTTTGGATATTACTACTTTTATTTTTCTTGGTTTTTTTTAGTTTCCAAGTTTACAAGAGAAAGTGCTTAAAGTGAATCAAGAACCAATCCAAAGGTGGGACTCACTCATTGGTATCACATCCTCTCTCCTACAAAATCTTGAAGATTATTCTCTCTCCTTGCCACCTCACAAGATCTTGAAGATGCTATGCAGAGATTCCTTTCTGATTTAATCAAGATTGCAAGATATTGGTTAATATTGCAAGGAAGGAATAGAATTTGTTAATTTTGGAAACGGATTCTCTCTTTCCTCACACAATATCTCAGAGAATGAGGATTTTTACCAAGATTTTATTTTATTTTATTTTATTTTCTTTCTTTTCTTAAATAAGACTTGTAGAAGGAAGGAGGCAAGACAAAAGCCCTACAAAAGCCCCTTCCTCCCCCCTCCTAATTATTATTCCCCTTAGTTTATTTTCTAGTTTATGCTTAGTTTTCTTCTCTCTATCTACCTCTCTCACTATTTAGTTTTAGGTCTTCTATATTTTTGCTTTAATCACTTTTGTAATAGTTTTTTTTTTATGTCAATTAATGCAATCACTCTTTTATTCTTATTCAGCCTTTTATGTTTATGATTTATGCAATTGAGTTGTAATTTTTAAAGTTATAGTTCTATGCTTAGATCTAGGTGACAAGATCACAAGCCGTGGAGCATCTTTTTTTTCAAGTTCAGTTTTTTTTGTTTCAAGATTTGTTTTCTCTAGTACTAAAAATTTCAGATTTGGTTTATTCCAGATCTGATTTTTAGTATTGGTAGTATCTCAAATCACCCAAGCTTTCAAGTTCAAGTAAGTAGGCTCCTTCAATAGTCTTCTCTCCCCTCTCTCATTCCCTTTTCTGACTACCCTTTATTTCTTAATTTAAGATTTTAATTTCAGTCATTACATTATTACTATCGCTTTCCCCCAAGGTTCATGGCTAGTGTATGTGTTAGCTTTGCCCCTCCTAGCCATAGAACTATCAATTTATTGCTTTTATTTTAATTGTCTCCATTTCCCTAAATCCAAGTAGAGTAACCATTGTAAGAATGACTCTCTGATCAAGTAGGGAAGCTCATATAATGATGCATCCCTCGGGCTAAGTAGAGAAACCTGCTTGTGAGTCTCTCTCTAGCTTTCTCCCCTTTCTTTTACTTTATTTTTATTTCAGCATTTTTTTTCTTTATTTTTTTTAATTGCGTGGGTTGTTTATTTTCACTTATTTATTTATTTAATTGCGTCTTTAAATTCTTAGATGAAAAATGGTTAGGACGTTATTTTAAATACATATGTTTAGGACGGTAGTTAGAATTAGATCACAACCATTAATAGGTTCACTTTCATATTATTAAAAGAAAAATAAAAATAAAAAGGCTATTCTCTCTGAGTTCGACCCATAACTACACTGATCCGTACGCTTGCGGTTACATTTAAAATCTCAAACACTCTCTCTCTCTCTCTCTCTCTCTCTCTCTCTCTCTCTCTCTCTCTATATATATATATATATATATATACTAGAAAAAAACACACGTGTGGCAAAACATATTTTTTAGTGTGTATTTTTGTTTTTTTTTTTTTTTTTTTTTTGTTTTTTTTTGTTTTTTGAATTAATTTGTGTATTTGTTTAGACAAAAAATGCATATTCATTGCAATTTCACTTATTTTAAATTTATGAACCAATTCATTATATCAAGAGAAATGGTACCAAATTACTATCAATAAGGAGCATGAGCATGCTGGCATGTAAACAAATGGTAAGAAGAAGAAATTGTCCAAAACTAATGGACATATAGTTGACCTCAAAAGTAATAAAATCAACTGTAAACTTGTAATGAGCTTTAGGGATCTGATAGAAACAAAATCAAAATATGGAATGCATTCCTGTCTTTTAATTGAAGATAGTTTAACATTAGGAGAATGAAACAATCGGAGGAGCTATGGCGCTTCACCCTTCCATATAGACCCGAAGTTGAAAACTTTCAATGAGCCATTCAAACTCCAATGGATAGTCGCCAAGGCACAAGGCATGTCTTGATGCCAAAGGTGACCAGGCACCTTATATGGCACTTGCTTTGGGAACTTCTACCTCACCTATGCTCACCTTGCTACCATGACAACTATGCTCCAATGTGATGTGCAAATTGTAATTAAATAAGCAGATATGGTCCTTGAATTAAACCTTTATACCAAATGGAAACCCTTATACCTCATAATAGCATACTTCAAGGTTGAGAATTAATATATGAAAGGTTGTAGGGATTAGCAATTTAAACAATTATAACAAAAATATGCCAAAAAAAAGCAAAATTCATTGACTAAATATCTTGATCTAAATGTGGAAGTGTTCATAGGAATGAAAATATTGCATATAAGATTTGATTTTATTTGCAGCCAGTGGCTTGTAGAACTGTACACCCATCATGCATAGCATTTTCTGATAACCAAAAAATAAGCAAAAGAGTAAAATTAACAACTCTTGTCACAATAGAATCACCAATTTTATTTTTTTATTATTGTTTTGCTAAACATTTCGGACTTCCTATCACGAGGAAAGAAACATAACCCTTCTGTGTCAATAATTTGATCTTCAACTCCTTTAAGATTCCTGATCAAGTGTTCAAGGCGATTAACTTTATCCTTCAACTGGATCTTGGTTCTCAAGACTTTCAGACTTTCAGACTTTCTTATAGCAAGGCTATTGTCAATCATAACATCATCCTCAACACCTAACATATTGGGGTGTGGAACACCCCAGGAATCTGGAGATGACTCCATTGGTCCTGAATTTCTGCTCGTCGAGCAACACCTGCCTAAGCTTGGATCATTGCAGTTAAATTTTCCAACATCTCCTCAATCTTAGTGATATAGGCCTCCAATTTTGGTCTCTTTTGTTAAGTAAAAATTTCTAAGGAGTAAAAAATGTTGATTCTTGATGTCTTTGTCATGCAGGGACTTGAACTAGAGAAATTCATTACACATGAAGTCCCATTCTCAGAGATCAACTAGGCCTTCGAATACATGCTTAAAGGAGAGGTCTAAGATGCATCATCCGAATGGAAGAATAAAATGTGGTTGATGTAATCAATAGTCCACATGTGAATGTGTTAGGTGTTCACATGCAGTGACTGAAAAAAGCTGAATGCGTTAGGTGTACATGTTAGTGGATAATGTCTATAGCACTCTTCTGTGAGAGGAATAGTTAGCTTTCTCAATTTCCTTATGTTCCACACTTTCTCTTTTATTATAGTTTTGCTAAACATATCTGACTTCCTAACATGAGGAAAGAA
The DNA here is from genome assembly GCF_013358625.1 of Macadamia integrifolia. Taxonomy (NCBI): domain Eukaryota; kingdom Viridiplantae; phylum Streptophyta; class Magnoliopsida; order Proteales; family Proteaceae; genus Macadamia; species Macadamia integrifolia. Next base: position 36,195,566 of record NC_056557.1, read on the forward strand.
ACATAACCCTTCTGTGTCAATAATTTGATCTTCAACTACTTTAAGATTCTCGATCAAGTGTTCAAGGCGATTAACTTTATCCTTCAACTGGATCTTGGTTCTCAAGACTTTCATACTTTCTTATAGCAAGGCTATTTTCAATCACAACACATCATCCTCAACACCTAACATATTGGGGTGAGGAACACCTCCAGGAATCTGAAGATGACTCCGTTGGTCCTAAATTTCTTCTCGTCGAGCAACACCTGCCTAAGCTTGCATCATTGCAGTTAAATTTTTCACCATCTCCTCAATCTTAATGACACAGGCCTCCAATTTTGGTCTCTTTTGTTAAGTAAAAATTTCTAAGGAGTAAAAAATGTTGATTCTTGATGTCTTTGTTGTGCAAGAACTTCAACTAGAGAAATTCATTACACATGAAGTCCCATTCTTAGATATCAACAAGGCCTTCGAATACATGCTTAAAGGAGAGGTCTAAGATGCATCATCCGAATGGAAGAATAAAATGTGGTTGATGTAATCCATAGTCCACATGTGAATGTGTTAGGTGTTCACATGCAGTGACTGAAAAAAGACGAATGTTTTAGGTGTACATGTTAGTGGATAATGTTTATAGCACTCTTCTCTGAAGGAAATAGTTAGCTTTCTCATTTCCTTATGTTCCACACTTTCTCTTCTATTTTTGTTTTGCTAATCAGTTTATGTTGTTAAAATAAAGGTTTGATGTTTCTTGTAATCTATGAAGATTGTGCTAATATGTCAACATTTCCCTTATAATTTAAAAAAAAAAAAAAAACAAGGTATGTTCACTTATACGTACATGTTAGGGGCTAGTACATATCTCACCTTCTGCCAATTATAGGGTGAATAGGGTAATTGTCAGGTGCTAACACCTATCCCACTTTTTGCCACTAAAATGGTGAATGTGGGTATATATAAAATCAAAAGGGATAAGGGTTGGCATTAGGAGTGTAAGTTTGGCCCTGATGACCTGAATCTGCCTAGCCTGCCCTATGAACAAATTGGGTATAAGCTAAGAATTCTAACCCTAAGGGTGGGTTAGAGTTGAAAAACATTGACCCTAAGTTAGTGTTGTTTCAACCCTAACCCTAAGTTAGTGTTGGGCTATGCTTGGGTTGTGGCCTAGGCCTAGGCCAACTTTGGCTGCTACTAATGGTGGCCTCAAGCCGCTATTTATTTTATTTATTTATTTATTTATTTATATGTATATCATTGGAGAAAGAAACCCCATCACCGTCGACCACATCATGGTCAAGATCCAACGAAGAAAAAAAAATTGGAATCCTCAATATGGAAAAAAAAAAAAAACTGACAGGTGACTTCTTGTAATTTACAACCGTTCACCAAGAACCTACACACAAAACATATACATAGGCATAAACATCATTAAATTAATAATGCAATTCAAGAGTCCATTAACGTAACCAAAGCTCATGATACTAGTTGTAGGATATAAATTCCAACTTAACAATTAACAGGATCTTGTCTAAGCATTCATGAATTACAAATTAAGTAATAGGAGAATGACACATCGATTTGAAGAATTCGTTGCTATTATACCCTTCACGTATCTTGATCTCCACTACAACTAACACGAACACGATGGATTCTCTAGGTTTCTCCCTTTAATGCTTTCTTGGTGATAGCTCCAATAATTCATGAATTACATATTAGGGTAAAATGAGGTCTTAGAGTCCTATTTATAGAGTTTGTACACCCTCCGCTCAAGGTGTACCAAATAGGGAAGGACTCTCTTCCCTTAATAGGAGTGGGTTTCCTATTTGGAATCCAATAGTATTCAAAAATACTATATACTATTCAGAAAATATTCCTATACTAATCTCTTATAAAAACCTGGTAAGGTCTCCGCAACACATACCAACAATGCATACAAGATTGGGTAAACCCTTCATAGTCTAGAGAATTAAAAAGATTTCAACTTTTCTAGCAATAGTAACAAGTGAGAAAGAGAGAAATGTCGAGCACTACTGGGAAGGTGATACGTTGCAGAGGTATAAAAGATCAAACTTTCTTTCTGCAAGTACTGATTGGTTTTACTCTTTGTTTGCTGAACTGGGGTTCTGTGGTATCTTTTAATTGATGGGTTTCGGTTTTCTGCGATCATCAATCAATCTAAAAGATCTTGAAAGTGCATTTCTTGAAATGGATTTTCAGAAATTGCTCTTACTGGTCAATTTGCTTTTAACAGAGATATGTCTCTCGAGTTTATTGATTATGTACTGTGTTTCCAGCTGCGGTGGCATGGGAAGCAGGGAAGCCATTGTCCATTGAGGAAGTGGAGGTGGCACCACCTCAAGCAATGGAAGTTCGTCTGAAGATCCTCTATACCTCCCTGTGCCACACTGATGTCTACTTCTGGGAGGCCAAGGTAATAATTTCAGCAAGAGAGAGAGAGAGAGAGAGAGAGTCCATTGTTCTGCAGGGACCTGGGTGGAAAAGGAACTGATATGGGCTTTACTGTTTTGCAGGGACAGAATCCTCTGTTTCCTCGTATCTTTGGCCATGAGGCTGGAGGGTATGTTCATAACAGAATGGAAACAGAGTCCTGTGATTCCAAAGTTTTTTTTTTTTTTTTTTTTTTTTTTTTTCATTTAATTACTGATTCTGAGTTTTTGAATTGTTGTTTATGATTTAGGATTGTGGAGAGTGTGGGAGAAGGTGTGACTGATTTGAAACCAGGAGACCATGTCCTCCCTGTGTTTACAGGAGAATGCAAGGAGTGTGTCCACTGCAAATCAGAGGAAAGCAATATGTGCAGCCTTCTCAGGATAAACACAGATAGGGGTGTGATGATTGGTGATGGTAAGTCAAGGTTCTCGAAAAATGGGAAGCCCATCTACCACTTTCTGGGAACTTCCACCTTCAGTGAATATACCGTGTGCCATGTTGGATCTGTTGCTAAGATCAACCCTTTGGCACCTCTAGATAAAGTCTGTGTTCTCAGCTGTGGAATCTCTACAGGTGAGTAAAAACTGAAAACAAACACAATATAATCCCAACTCAAATGAAAATTTGATCAATAAAATATGTCATTGTTTTTAAGGTTTTGGTGCCACTGTGAATGTTGCAAAACCTCCAAAGGGTTCAACAGTAGCTGTTTTTGGATTGGGAGCTGTGGGCCTCGCTGTGAGATTCTATCTCTTGCTATATAGCAGATTATCTTTGTCTTTGTGTCTTCCATTAATACTACTTATGATTAATTGTTTTATTGTTTTGCTACTGAATTAGGCTGCTGAAGGGGCCAGGATTTCTGGTGCTTCTAGGATTATTGGTGTTAATAGGAACTCCAACAGATTCCATATAGGTAATTTGAGCCAGATCTGCAATAAAGTTGTTACATTGCATTTGTACAAATTTGTTCTCTATGATTGTAGATCAATATACGATAGTTGGATCGCCTATTTGTTGGTGTTATAGGCTTATTGGGATCTATGTTTTGTGATTTGCTTATTTAACTTGTACTGATTAGTGACTGATGAATGGTGATTAAACTTTTTCCTCTGCACAGCAAAGAAGTTTGGTGTAACAGAGTTTGTGAATCCTAAAGACTACGAGAAACCAGTTCAAGAGGTTTGCTTCGAAACTTCTGTTAAACCACCACCATATGTATTTTTTGTATAGAATGACTACTCTTCACTCTTTCAAGTTTGTAGATTTAAAGACTATCCTATGTTTAAAAAAGGTTCTTCTTCCTCTACCCTATTTAGGTAATTGCTGAGATGACTGATGGAGGAGTTGATCGGAGCATCGAATGCACTGGAAACATTGATGCCATGATCTCTGCTTTTGAATGTGTCCATGATGTATGCTGTAACTGCCTTATTCTCATCCTTTTACTTATTTCTTGCTTCATTCCTCAACATAATACCTCCTAGTTTAAGAATGAAGTTTGAAATCTATATTCTGACTTCAATATTATACTTTTCTAAAATGATCACTTTCTCAGGGTTGGGGTGTGGCTGTTCTTGTGGGTGTTCCACACAAAGATGCTGTTTTCAAGACCCATCCCATGAACCTATTGAGTGAAAAAACTCTCAAGGGAACCTTCTTCGGGAACTACAAACCGCGCTCTGATCTTCCTTCTGTTGTTGAAAAGTACATGAATAAGGTAGTACCGTAAAATTTATCCATTATTTCAGTATTTTGCATATACTTAGGCTGCGTTTGGTAATGTTCTAAGAAAACGTTTCTAGAGTTTTTTTGTTCTATAGGAACGAAAAAACAGAATAAAGCATTTGGTGCATTTATGGTGTTTTTTTTTTTCAGGAATAAAATGTGAAAAAAAAAAAAAAAAAAAAAAAAAAAGACAATTTACGGAATGACAAAAGGTAGTTCCGTTGTTCCAGTTTCGTTCCATAAAAATATAAAACGATATTTTGATACAGAAATTGAAATTTCATTTTTGACACGAAATGTCATTTCTGAAACAGAGACGTTACCAAACGCAGCCTTAGAAAGTCTAATATTTCCTTGATGGACACCAATTTTGGTCTATTTTGTTATGTGAAAACTTCTAAGGAGAAAAAAATGTTGATTCTTGATGTCATTGTTTTGCAGGAACTTGAACTAGAGAAATTCATTACACATGAAGTCCCATTCTCAGAGATCAACAAGGCCTTCGAATATATGCTTAAAGGAGAAGGTCTAAGGTGCATCATCCGAATGGAAGAATAAAATGTGGTTGATGTAATCCATAGTCCACATGTGAATGTGTTAGGTGTTCACATGAAGTGACTGAAAAAAGCTGAATGTGTTTGGTGTTTGTCGATAATGTCTAAGTACTCTTCTGTGAGAGGAATAGGTAGCTTTCTCATTTCCTTATGTTCTAAACTTTCCCTTTTATTACTGTTTTGCTTATCAGTTTATGTTGTTAAAATAAAGGCTTGATGTTTCTTGTAATCTAAAGAAGATTGTGCTAATATGTCAACTTTTCTTTAGAAAAAAACATGACATGTTCACTTATACCTACATGTTAGATGTTAGGTGCTAGTACGTATCTCACCTTCTTCCTTTTATAGGGTGAATAGGGTATGTCTCAGGTGCTAACACCTATCCCACTTTTTGCCATTAAAAAGGTGAATTAGAGTATATATATAAGAGAAAAAGAGATAAGGATTGGTGTGTAAGTTTGGCCCTAATGGCCCGAATTTGCCCTAGCCCGCCCTATGACCAAATCGGGTCTAGGCTAATAATTCTGACCCTAATGGGTTAGAGTTGGAAAACACTGACCTTGAGTCAGTGTTGGGCCATGCCTGGGGTGAGGCTTAGGCCTAGCCCATCACGTTCGCAACCTAGCCCTGTGTTTAACTTTGAATTATATAATAAAATTTATGACTATTAATCCTTTCACTTTATTTAGAATAATGAAATCTGGGACATTGTTCTTATACCCAATTTAAATTGAAGTTTTGAATTTCATCGAATACAAAATTTTGTAATTGCTTCAAGCATTAAATATACTTTTTCACTGCAACCCGGATCTGACGCAAAAATAAGGTTTATTGTTAGCCTGGTCTTGACAGAAATTAGGGTCAACATGGACCAATCAAGGTCATAAGGCTGGGTTGGGTTGACATTAGCTCAGCAGAGTTGGGCTAGGGCATAACCTAAGAAGGGTTGGGTTACACCTGGGTTGAGTTTTGGGGACCTAGGTTTTGATTGAGGTATTAAAAAACCCAGCCCAACCCGACCTAGTTTCACTCCTAATTGGCATCTTAACATGTATGTGCACAAAGGATCCATTCTCCTTCTAGCATTTGTGTACAATATCTACAATTAACGGTGGATACTGTTGCTCTGCCCAGACACAATCAAACATGAAAAGTTCATGTTGCCCCTATCATGTGCACTAAAGATGCCCCCGCACAGTCTCTAATTGACCCCACATACTGGTGTTGATATTGTATATAGCCACATGAGGAAATCATTACAAAAGCTTCTTTTTTAAATTTGAAAATTTTACTCCTCTTCCCCTTTATTTCCCATTGAAATCGAACGGAGCCATATGACAAATATCTCAACATTTAGATACTACAGGATCTAGTTTTCTCTTACATGGCCCCGGCCCCAACAGTTGGTACCCCAAAGGTATGGGTAAGGTTACAGCCTATATTAAACCTACCTAGTAAAGTTAATCTAGGATGAAAAACGAAACTGAAAGGGCAGTGAAAACATGTAACGGATCATACAATGGTCGTTGGTCTTACCACCCTTGGTGGACTAGTCAAATACCTCATTTATAATAATTAATCCTAACCCCCTCTATCTCCATATTATGTTCAACTCTACCAAACTTTTTGTCCATAAAAAAAAATGCATGAACAAACTTTGGAAAGAAATTTGGTAAAATTTTAATATAAAATTAAGAAAAAATTTCTTGTATAACCCTCAGAAAATAATATCTACTGTGCCTTAATTTGTTACAGCGTTAACTGAAAAGGTAAAATGATTTTTTTACCGAATCCCTTGCATACTCCCATCATCAGCTCAGCCGCGACGCTAACAGGCATGATCTGAGTTAAATGGTAGCAGCAGCTGCTGCAGTGGGTAATTTGTACCACCGCACTCAGTTCAGCCAGGCACAAGCAAGAAGTCTCTGGCTCTGAGGGTTTTGTGAAGGAAACCAGATCGGAGCTGAAAACCCTAGATCATTTTTCCCCTAAAATGAAAGCAGCAAGTAACAACTAAAGAAGTCCTAGCCGCATGCCAGAACTGATGTTGAAACCCAGAAAATAAAATGATAAAACAACTCAGAGAACACAAAATAAATCAGTCAGAGTTTACCATTCAAGTGTAGTTGTTCATAGCACAGATCAGAGCTTCAACATCTCTCAAACCGGTGTCCGAATCTCCGATGGTCCAGAGATCGATTCGATGTGGGCCATTTGGCCGATCTTTTCTTGTATTGTCATGCGAGAGAGGAGATCTGAAACTTGGTCTTTGATTGCGAGGCTTGTAACCCTAAAACGTCTCTGTTGGATTGATTGCCAAAGCTTGTGTTAGGGTTTTCATGTTCAGAGACATGGCTGAGAGACTCGATTACTCAGTGAGATTGAATTTTAATGTAGGGTTTGAATTTTGAATCGTTGCAGGTGGGAAGACGAGGTGGCTCAGACGGAACAGATCGACCAGCAAGTTCCTGCGCTCCCACACCTTCTCTCTCTCTCTCTCTCTCTCTCTCTCTGTGGCCTACAAGCTATAATAGAATATGAGAATTTTTGGATTACTCCACCAAAACATCTGAATGTCTCCATTATAAGAACATCTGAAGGTCTCCATTTCATGAACCTCCAAGGCAGTGGCTCTTCCGATCCTCACCATTATATCTTCATCTCTGTATCACAAAATAGGCCAAAATCTTATTCAGTTGACAAGGCAGCCTTCTGGTACCCATCGATCATGTCCACCCACATCGCAGGGTACTGTACAGGAGTAGATCCACGGGATTTTGCAGAGTAGAGCTTCCATACGAGGCCAGGACCTCCAGATCCGATTTGTTCCAAGAGATCATAGTCTGTGCCTTCTTCTCGCCCGTGGAACCCAATGATGGTGCGGTCCTTGCCAAGATGGAAGATGGGAGAAAGGATAATCCCTATACCCACTTAAGATGCCCATATAAGGTTAGTTTAGCCCGTTTGATTATAAGAGACTGATGACATCATCACTTAACAATCAAATTATAATGAAATGGATTTTTAGAAATTTTTTGATGAAAGTGACGGATGTACAAGTAAAAATGTGAATTTGAAATTGAAAGCGTTTACTGAAATCGAATTGAGCCATTTAACATGTGGTTTCAAACCGAATTGAAACGGTGAAAATCTAACCGTTTAAACCGTTAAAATCGATCCGATTAACCCATTTAAAGATTAAATAACGTGGTTGCAAGATATAATTAGTATCTCATTTGATTCAAAGATTGAGTGTTGCAAGTCTGCAAGTAATTCTAGAGGTAGCTTGCTTATTGTTTGGAATGCCGATTAAATTAATCCAACGTACTAAATATAATGTATATTGATAAAAATGTAATTTTTACTTACACCATGGCATATTAAATATATATTTTCTAATATTATAACACATTATTTGGGGAGGGGGAGAGAAGAAGAAAATCTCTGCTGTAAGCATGATTTACTAACTTTTTAGATGTGCTTGAGACTATTTTCTATCAAAATATTTTCTTTTGCTTAGTTATTTGATTGTTTTAATAAAACATAATGGTTTACATTTCACATTCTCAAGATTAAATCGTTTATTACCAATATCAAATTTTAGTAAACATGCAAATAAACTAGCAAACCGATTGCTAACCGTTTATAAACCATATGGAATAAATCGAAACCGAAACTGTTTTAAACCGTGAAACCGATACCATTTAAAAATTGTTGAAACCGAAACCGTTTACTAAATGGTTGCGGTTTTAGAAAGTGCAATTATTTAGTAAATGGTGCGATTTTGGTTTTAGTCAAAATATATGTGAACCGAACAGAACCAAACCATTTAAACCGAAATTGAACCGATTAACACCCTTATATACAAGCTCTTATTTTCATTTTTAGGTGTCACTTCAAGTTATTGGAATTTTTAGGGGTACAAGAAAATTTCCCTAAAATTAATACAAGATTTATTCATAATATTTTATAAATATCCTATGCTATAAATTTTTCATAATCCTTCTATATCGAACAAGCACATATCTTTTCTACTTAGTGCAAAATAAAAAAATAAAATAAAAATCTTTTGTAAAAAGTGTAATCCCTCATTTTTCCATACATGGTACGTGTGTCAACGAGATAGATTTTTATTAGATGGACCATTCGGCTTGGCCTTGAACAAGATAAATTAGGCTTTTTTACTCCACTATCAATTAAGCTAGCTTAATATCAATTTAATGCGTTTTGTATAATTGACCATATGGCAATAAACTTATTTTGCATAGTAATTTGATATATAATTTTTTAGAAAAGGATTTTGTAAAAGACAACGTGACTTTTACACTAGTATATGGACCAATGGGAACGCCAAACGCACATGGAAGAATCAACAATAGTGAAATTTTTGCCTTTCATGTGGGGTAGGACGATCATTTTGCCCTCCCATGTTTCTTGGCACAGGGGCCATACTGTATTTTACAATTGTTTTTCCCTAATTTGTTTTACCGAAATAGTCTACATGTTTGTTTTTTTTTTTTTTTTT
>NC_056557.1:36204822-36221257 GCF_013358625.1 Macadamia integrifolia
CCAAGGCAGTGGCTCTTCCGATCCTCACCATTATATCTTCATCTCTGTATCACAAAATAGGCCAAAATCTGATTCAGTTGACAAGGCAGCCTTCTGGTACCCATCCATCATGTCCACCCACATCGCAGGGGTACTGTGCAGGAGTAGATCCACGGGATTTTGCAGAGTACAGCTTCCATACGAGGCCAGGACCTCCAGATCCGATTTGTTCCAAGAGATCATAGTCTGTGCCTTCTTCTCGCCCGTGGAACCCAACGATGGTGCGGTCCTTGCCAAGATGGAAGATGGGAGAAAGGGTAATCCCTATACCCACTTTAGATGCCCATATAAGGTTAGTTTAGCCCGTTTGATTATAAGAGACTGATGACATCATCACTTAACGATCAAATTCTAATGAAATGGATTTTTATAAATTTTTTAATGAAAGTGACGGATGTACAAGTAAGAATGTGAATTTGAAATCGAAAGCGTTTATTGAAACCGAATTGAACCATTTAACCTGTGGTTTCAAACCGAATTGAAACGGTGAAAATCTAACCGTTTAAATTGTCAAAATCGATCCGATTAACCCATTTAAAGATTAAATAACGTGGTTGCAAGATATAATTAGTATCTCATTTGCTGCAAGTAATTCTAGAGGTAGCTTGCTTATTGTTTGGAATGCCGATTAAATTAATCCAACGTACTAAATAGAATGTATATTAATAAAAATGTAATTTTTGCTTACACCGTGGCATATTAAATATATAGTTTCTAATATTATAACATATTATTTGGGGAGGGGGGGGGAGAAGAAGAAAATCTCTGCTATAAGCATGACTTACTGACTTTTTAGATGTGCTTGAGACTATTTTCTATCAAAATATTTTCTTTTGCTTAGTTATTTGATTGTTTTAACAAAACATAATGGTTTGCATTTCACATTCTCAAGATTAAATCGTTTATCACCAATATCAAATTTTAGTAAACATGCAAATAAACTAGCAAACCGATTGCTAACCGTTTATAAACCATATGGAATAAATCGAAACCGAAACCGTTTTAAACCTTGAAACCGATACCATTTAAAAATTGTTGAAACCGAAACCGTTTACTAAGTGGTTGCGGTTTTAGAAAGTGCAACTGTTTAGTAAATGGTGCGATTTTGATTTTAGTCAAAATATATGTGAACCGAACAGAACCGAACCATTTAAACCGAAATTGAACCGATTAACACCCTTATATACAAGCTCTTATTTTCATTTTTGGGTGTCACTTCAAGTTATTGGAATTTTTAGGGGTACAAGAAAATTTCCCTAAAATTAATACAAGATTTATTCATAATATTTTATAAATATCCTATGCTATAAATTTTTCATAATTCTTCTATATCGAACAAGCACATATCTTTTCTACTTAGTGCAAAATAAAAAAATAAAATAAAAATCTTTTGTAAAAAGTGTAATCCCTCATTTTTCCATACAAGGTACGTGGGTCAACAAGATAGATTTTTATTAGATGGACCATTCGGCTTGGCCTTGAACAAGATAAATTAGGCTTATTTACTCCACTATCAATTAAGCTAGCTTAATATCAACTTAATGCATTTTGCATAATTGACCGTATGGCAATAAACTTATTTTGCATAGTAATTTGATATATAATTTTTTAGGAAAGGATTTTGTAAAAGGCAACGTGACTTTTACACTAGCATATGGACCAATGGGAACGCCGAACGCACATGGAAGAATCAACAATAGTGAAATTTTTGCCTTTCATGTGAGGTAGGACGATCATTTTGCCCTAATTTGTTTTACCGAAATAGTCTACATTTTTTTTTTTTTTAAACCACAAAAGTAAGAAAAATTTGAGAGCAGAAATTCTGTTTTCTTTGGGTAAGTTTTGCAGAAAAGTGTAAAGCATTACGCGAGAGCCTAGTTATTTATTTTTACAAATAATTCGGTCAAAACAGAATAATTCCGAATAATATGAATAATTCTTACCTGCTGGATTCCTTTTCCATCGTTGTCCTTCAATTAATTTATGTTTAAGCTTCTATCTAAAGAAAGGAAAATATTGAGGCTTCTAATGGACTGATAGATTCAGCAAAACCACAAGACCTCTCAACCTAATACATGTTTAGCTCCTCGACCCAAGTGTGGCTCCCAATTGGTCACATGTTCATTGAATCCACGAGATCTTTCACCATTCTAATGATAAGAGCTAACCTCTGAGGCCCTCTACCATGAAATGAAAACCAGGAACCACTGAATGTTCTATGAGCATCAATTTGTGGATCTCTTAAGTAGGGAGTAGGGAGAAGTGAGAAGGTTCTGCATCAATGAGACGTGCCAGCATTGCTGGCTTAGGTTTGAAAAAAGTGAAATCACTTTGAAGTCCTCACCCTTGTTTATGTTGACTTAATATTCATTCCCAGATAGCTATCATGTTCTTTACTTGCCCCATTCAAATTAATTGCTTGGTAATATAAAGCAAATATAATAAATTATAAAAATAATAACTGAATTTTTTATTCTACTTTTATTTTGGTAAAAGAATAATTTTTGAATCCGAATCCGATTTATTTTGCCCAATAGGGTGGATAAATAAAAGGGGGGCATGGTCTCAAAACTCTCAACTCTCAATATGTAGTACACAGTATTTCCATTGATAGTGGCCATTGCCTGAGAAGATACAAAAGACTTGAACACTCCCTTTGAAAGGGAATTTTAGAGGTTGAGGTTGTAGAGCAATTCGAGGTGATTTCTTCAGCAACATCGTTGGACAAGTAGCATGGTTGGGATGTCCAGAGTTGGGATCCCAATGAGGTATATTTTCTTTCTTGTCTCCTTACAGGTTGTACCAAAGTCGTCTCCCAGCCCACCATATATCCATGTTGAGGACTCGCAAACTGGTAATGCAAGTGGCCGCTGGATTTCTATCTATTTTGGGTATGTGTTTTGTATGGATCATCAACTGGAATCTCCATGTAGTCGATTCTATTAAGTTGGGATAAAGTTTTGAATATTATTGTTGTTTTGCATTTTAATATTTTTCTTTAAAAAATTGATGAATGTGAGGACAACCTTGCACAGATGAATGCCACGCACCTTCCACCTCACCCCTCTTTTTTCGGCAGCCTTGGAGAGTCAATATATGGTAAGGGAGAGATTGAAAAAAAAATTTGCTGCTGCCTTGGTTGCAGCTACTCAAAGAGGGGCATGTTTGAAACTACCCTCCATTCCCGTGGTTGCTCTTAAGGATTGCAACCAATTAGCTTCAACCCAAGCAATAGTCACATTTCATTCGGAGAGACCGGAAACCTTTTCCTTCACACCCTCTTTATTTTTTATTTTAAAAAAAAATTACATGTACCACTCCTAAAACACACTCAAATCTCTAAGTGAGTGACAACACTTCAAAAAATCAAGCATACTTTCCCTACTTTACTAACTTAATAAGAAATGTGTCCACTATGTTAGATGAACCCCTTTAAATGATGACATCAACTAGTTAAATTTTGATAAATGACCAAAATACCTCTGACGAAGGGTAATTTTTTTATCGATTTCATTCAGTTTAATTATTGATAAATCGGTTTGGTGCCGTCTATTTTTAGCTTCTCCCATCATACGGAGAAGTCAATAATGTAACGGTTTAGAATGATATTAGAAAAGGCTCAAAGTTACGTAAAATGTAGAAAGAAAGAGGAGATTAAAGGGAAAAAGAAAAATAGAAGGAAGTAGCCAAATACGTCACCATTCCCTTTAGCGGTTATAAAATTTGTAGGCTCAGCCTTTAACCAGTGAGGTGCAACCCTCACGCTGCCTCTCTAGTTTGGTAGCCCAGAGAAGAAAAGAAAAGGAAAAAAAAATCTAGAAAACGAGAAGAAATGTTCCCCAAGTAGTTTTTCTAGTACTTTACCCCTAGTGGGGTTGCTCTTGTTTTTCTTTTATCTCCCTGGATTTTTTTTTTTTAATAAATGTGTTTCTATGGCTCTTCAGTCTGTTTTTTTCATTTCAACGACATTTCTAGTAGTATACTTCCCATGAACGAAAGTTTGAACTAAGGCTATGTTTGGTAGCCAAGAGAAGAGAAGAAAAGAAAAAGGAAAATAGAAAAGAAAGGAAAAGAGAAGAAAAGAAAAGAAAGGAAAAGAGAAGAAAAGAAATGAAATGAAATGGTGAGAAAATAAAAAAAGTTTGAATGTTTGGTTACCATTAGAAAAGAAGAAAAGAAAAATTTTTGTATTTTATCATGTTTTCTTGTGTTTTTACTAAATTTTTTTTTTTTTTTTTGTAAAATTTTTTTTTTTTTTTTTTTTTTTTTTGAGCAAAAGAAAACTTTACAATTCCCAATGGGAGTTTTGAAATTCAAAAATTGAATCTTCTCTTAGATCAAGACATGCCAAGTACAAAGAGAAATTCTTAAATTTTTGTATTTTTTTCTTCTTTTCTTTTCTTCTCTTGGCTACCAAACACGCCCTAAGGCTCTCTAGCACCCAAAAATAATAATAATAATAATAATTAAAGTTTTCTTTGGTATGATTTCTATTTCTATTTATTTTATTTATTTCAAATTTTTTAGGTGTTTAATATGATTTATAGATCCTATTTTTATTTATTATAAATTAAAATAAATCATAAATCTGTGGCCACATACCATTTATTTTGATTTGTGCACTAACTCTTAATGATCACCTACAACAATGGCTCAAAAAACACATGGTAAAGAGGTAATTTCACTTCTATTATATAAATCTCTCTTCCAGTTTCATGCTTTGCTATTTTTCATTAAATAAATACCTAGAGATGTGAAAATACTCTCTAGTGACGTACAAGAACAATCTCGTATGTGAACCTGATCCGATGTACACATTGTTGAGGTGCCTAACCCATGTCCTCTCTCCTTCACTTCTAGAAATGATTCTAATATGCAACCTATCCCAGCCGCTCTATTGGTCGAACAACCCTTTACTAAAAATTAAATATAATTATTTATCAACATCATTATTTTTGGTATAGGTCATGGGAGACAACTTGCATATTATCTTTGAATTAAAAAAATATGGTAAGCTGGAACATTTAGGACAATTTATCATTCATTATATATATTTTCTAAAGAAACAAACAAAACTTCGCTGGATTTTGTTGGGTTGTTTTTCGTTTCTTCTCCTTACCTAAGAAAACCATGGTTATGTCTGGTTTTGGGCTCCATAAAACTAGATAAGCAAAATTAATGCAAAAACAGGGTCTGCATGGTCAACCATATTTGTCCTTACAACCTCAAATTTAGGCGTGCTATCAACGATTGAATTCAAAATATTAATGGATTGTGTAGATAGTCAAAGCCCATAAAAGAAACTAGAATTTTCAACACTTTATTGTGTCATGTAAAGCTCTAGTTGGATGCTTGAAACTTGAAACCAGAAACCAGAATTGATGCTAAAAGAAACCATGGGACTGATATTAAACATACCATTTGTAACATGTAAATGGCTGAATCGTCTCCAGGTCCTAAGCTCTTATAAATACCTGGCAAGATCTCTGCAACACACACCAACAAAGCATACAAGAGCGAGTGAATCCTTCAGAGTTCAGAGAATTAAAAAGATTTCAACTTTGCTAGCAATAGTAATAAGTAAGAAAGAGAGAGATGTCGAGCACTGCTGGCAAGGTGATACGTTGCAGAGGTATTGATTAGAAAATTTAATATGGTTTTATTCTTTATTGGTCTTTAGAATTTTGTAGCTCTCATCTGGTAATTTATTCACCTTTTGGGTGATATTTTGTGAATTGGGGTTCCGTTGCGTCTTTGCATTGATGGGTTTTAGTTTTCTGCAGTCATCAATCAATCAATTAAGATTTGGCATAGGTTACTATCTAAAAGAGCTTGATTCCATATTTTTTTTTTTCAGGGATTGCTTTCTTACTGGCCAATTTGCTTTTAACAGATATCCCTCTCATTTATTGATAATATATTCTGTTTACAGCTGCGGTGGCATGGGAAGCAGGTAAGCCATTGTCCATTGAGGAAGTGGAGGTGGCACCACCTCAAGCAATGGAAGTTCGTCTGAAGATCCTCTATACCTCTCTGTGCCACACTGATGTCTACTTCTGGGAGGCCAAGGTAAAAATTTCTGCAAGAGAGAAAGTCCATTGTTCTGCAGGGACCTGGGTGGAAAAGGAACTGATATGGGTTTTACTGTTTTGCAGGGACAGAATCCTCTCTTTCCTCGCATCTATGGCCATGAGGCAGGAGGGTATGTTCATAACAGAATGGAAACAGAGTCCTCTTATTCCCAATTAATTTTTTTTTAACCTGTAATTCATTTAATTACTGATTCTGAGTTTTTGAATTGTTTATGATTTAGGATTGTGGAGAGTGTGGGAGAAGGTGTGACTGATTTGAAACCAGGAGACCATGTCCTCCCTGTGTTTACAGGAGAATGCAAGGAGTGTGTCCACTGCAAATCAGAGGAGAGCAATATGTGCAACCTTCTCAGGATAAACACAGATAGGGGTGTGATGATTAGTGATGGGAAGTCGAGGTTCTCCAAAAATGGAAAACCCATCTACCACTTTGTGGGAACTTCCACCTTCAGTGAATACACCGTGTGCCATGTTGGATCTGTCGCGAAGATCAACCCCTTGGCACCTCTTGATAAAGTCTGTGTTCTCAGTTGTGGAATCTCCACAGGTGAGTGAAAACTGAAAACAAACACAATACAATCCTAACTCAAATGCAAATTTGATTAATAAAATGTCATTGTTTTTAAGGTTTTGGTGCCACTGTGAATGTTGCAAAACCTACTAAGGGTTCAACAGTAGCTGTTTTTGGATTGGGAGCTGTGGGCCTCGCTGTGAGATTCTATATATCTCTTGCTATAGAGCACATTTTCTTATTTGCTTTTGTCTTCCATTAGTACTGCTTATGATTAATTGTGTTATATATTGTGTTTCTACTTAATTAGGCTGCTGAAGGGGCCAGGATTTCTGGTGCTTCAAGGATTATTGGTGTTGATGTGAATTCCAACAGATTCCAAGAAGGTAATTTGAGCCAGACCTCAATAAAGTTGTTGCTACACTGCATTTGTACAGATTTGTTCTCTATGACCGTAGATCAATATGTGATAGTTGGATCGGCTATTTGTGATAGGCTAATTGGAATCTATGTTTTGTGATTTGCTTATATAAAATTGTACTGATCAGTGACTGATGAATGATGATTGAACTTTTTACTTCTGTACAGCAAAGAAGTTTGGTGTTACAGAGTTAGTGAACCCTAAAGACGATGAGAAACCAGTCCAAGAGGTTTGTTTCGAAACTTCTGTTTAATCACCACCATATGTTTTCTTCTACAGATTGACTACTCCACTCTTTCAAGATTGTAGATTTAAGTTTTTGTCCGATGTTTAAACAAGGTTCTTCTTCCTCTACCCTATTTAGGTAATTGCTGAGATGACTGACGGAGGAGTTGATCGGAGCATCGAATGCACTGGAAACATTGATGCCATGATCTCTGCTTTTGAATGTGTCCATGATGTATGTTGTAACTTCCTTATTCTCATCCTTCTACTTATTTCTTGCCTCATTCCTCAACATAACACCTCCTAGTTTAAGAATGAAGTTTGAAATCTATATTCTGACTTCCGTATTATACTATACTCAAATGATCACTTTCTCAGGGTTGGGGTGTGGCTGTTCTTGTGGGTGTTCCACACAAAGATGCCGTTTTCAAGACCCATCCCATGAACCTATTGAATGAAAGAACTCTCAAGGGAACCTTCTTTGGGAACTATAAACCACGCTCTGATCTTCCCTCTGTTGTTGAAAAGTACATGAATAAGGTACTACTGTAAAATTTGTCCATTATTTCAGTCTAGTATTTACTTGATGAGTGTCAATTTTGGTCTCTTGTGTTATGTGAAAGGAGTAAAAAAAAGTTGATTCTTGATGTCTTTGTTGTGCAGGAACTTGAACTAGAGAAATTCATTACACATGAAGTCCCATTCTCAGAGATCAACAAGGCCTTTGAATATATGCTTAAAGGAGAAGGTCTAAGATGCATAATCCAAATGGAAGAATGAAAAGTGGTTTACGTAATCTATAGACCACATGAAGTGACTGAACGAAGCTGAATGTGTTTGGTGTTTGTGGATAATGTCTATAGTACTCGTCTGTGAAGAGGAATAGTTAGTTTTCCCATTTGCTTATGTTCCACCCTTTCTATTTTATTATTGTTTTGCTTATCAGTTTATGTTGATAAAAATAAAGGTTTGATGTTTCTTGTAATCTATGAAGAAGATTTTGCTAATATGTCTACATTTCCCTTATAATCGTAGTTAAAAACAAGACATGTTCACCTGGTACATGTTAGGTGCTAACACCTATCTCACCTTCTGCCGTTTAAAGGGTGAGTAGGGTACGTGTCAGGTGCTAACAGCTATCCCACTTTTTTCCATTAAAAAGGTGAATAAGGGTATATATAAAACAGTGCATCTTCAACTAGTAATTTAAAGAGATTTGGACTTACCAGAAAAACCACGAGATTGCTACAATCTAATGTACTGTGATGTGATGGTGTCTCCAGCCTGGTAGTTGTGATGGTAGGATCAGGCTTAAGCTACAAGTCTAAGACCATAAAGATTTTGATTGGATTTGGACTGATGAAGACAATCCTGCTGCATGTCATTCTTGACAGAGTAGGAGAGAAGGTCTTCTGTCTTGGTATTTGGTTGCTCAAAGAGATAGTCTAGCAGCTGATGGGTTCCATTTCCTCCAATTCCTTGTAAGTAATTAGGTGCTCCCTTCCCTCAAGGCCCTTGATATCGGTCATCTTACTGCAGTAGGAGACTTCTACTTTCTCCAATTTTTTCAAGCTTGAAAAATCTAAACTCCTTAAAGATGCACACCCTTTCATTTTGAATATTCGTAAGGATTCCAATTTGTTACTGCCTTGAATTTCAGTCAGTTTTTTGCAGCCATCAATATGCAATTCTTCTAACTTTTTCAAGTTTGACAAATCTGGCAATCTTTCAATTGATGTACTCATGTACAAATCCAACTTCTTTAAAGACTGCAGTCTCTCAAGGCCCTCGATCTCTACCAACCTATTGCAGTGAGGAAGTTGTAACTCCTCTAGTTTTTCCAAGCTTGATAAATTCGGTAACCTTTCTAACGAAGTTCCCGACTTAATTGACAACTTATCTAGTGATTCCAGTCCATCAAGGCATTCGATCTCCATCAACATCTCACAGAAATCAAGACATAATGTGTTCAGATCTGTCAATCCCATAAGGTCTGGCACTCTTGTTATTAATTTGCAATGAGCCATTGTCAATGTTACCAGATGTTCCAATTCCTCGAGGCCCTGGATCTCCACTAGCTCGAGACAGCCGTCAAGCCTTAGATGCTTTAGCCTTTTCAAGTTCGACAAATTTGGCAATCTTTCCATTGACATGCAACAAACAGCATTTAGTTCAATTAGACTCGAGGGAAGCTCCGGGATGCTTTTAAGCTTCCCACAACTGTGTATGTCAAGTACCTTGAGCCGATTAAGAGCATTAATACTGGGTGGTAGGGTGAAAATGTCAGACTTTCCCAAATGCAAGGATTCCAATTTTGTTAGATTCCCAATATCAGTAGGAATTTCCACCAGTTTTCTGCAGAACCGAAGGTTCATCTCTTCTAAATTTGTTAGGTTCGAAATATCTGAAAATGTTTCTATAGATGAATTATCTTCAGCTTCTAGAACCCTTAAAGTAGATGGAAGCTTTGGAAGGGACTGGAGGTTTGGGCAATTCCTTATTTCAAGACTTCGCAATAGAGGAAGGTTACAGATGCTTGTAGGAAGGTTAAAAAAGTTGCTATTCTCTAGCTTTAAGATTTTCAAAGAGGACAGTCTCCCGATATCACCTAAAGTTTCACCTTCTGAGATAGCCCAATTGTATACAAGAAGTTCTTCCAATGCACATAAACTCCCAAGGCTCTCAAGAAAGCTCTCGGATTCTACAGTTTTCAGTCCACCAATTGACAGCTTCTTTAAGTTTGAAAGTGCTTCAAAATCAGCAGGTAAGTGCCTCCAATCATTTAAATACATTTCAAAATGTTGCAAATGTCTCAATCTTCCAACTGAACCTGGTTGCTTAACCAGCCTCTTGCAATGCCTTGTACTTAATACCTCAAGCTTCTCCAACAATCCAACAGAATCGGGAAGCCCCGTTATATCAGTAAGATCAAGGCGAAGAAATGTTAGATTTCTTATGTTCCCAATAGAATCAGGTATTTCAGAAGTATTTATTCCTAGCAAGTCAAGCTTTTCCAAAGATACCAATCCTCCAATGGAATCTGGAATCTTTTTCAGTAGAAAGCAACCCCTTAATGATAAGCATCGCAGTTTCTGCAGCAATCCAATACTATCTGGTAAAACACTGATTCGTGTCCCATCTAACACAAGGTCTAAAAGTGATTTTAAATTACCAATTGAATTGGGCAATTCAGTCAATGCAGCACAGTATTTTGCACTCAAGGTCTTAAGTTTCTTCAAAAGACCAATAGATTCAGGTAACTGTTCCATTCGAATAGCATTGTCAATGATAAGTTTTGTTAGACCTTTCATGAGACCCAATTCTGTTGGCAACTTTTGAAGGTTAGCGCATTCAATGTGAAAGTTTTGAAGAGAACTCAACTTACAAATACTAGTGGGAAGCTCCACAAGGCTATCACAACCATCCAAATTCAAGAACACCAAACTCTTGAGATGCCCAATGGAATCATTAATCTCAGACAAACTTCCACAGCATTCAAGAATTAATATCTCCAGATTCGAGAATGCAGAAAAGTCAGGAGTTTTATTCAGGCAACAGTCTGTTAGATTTAGAACTTTCAACGTGCTTGACTTCTGCAAAACAAGTAATTGCAAGATATCAATTTTCATCTGGTATTTCAACCAAATAAAGGAATGGGGTAAGAAGGGGAATTCCTGATATCATAAGGGGGGAAAATAAGAAGCAAAAATTATATGATACCTTGATTTGTTTCCAACCCTTCCAATCTTCTGTGACTTTGCTCTGTGATAAATCAAGAACAACAAGCTCCTCCAAGTGAAAATTGGCTGGTGCAAACTCCAGAGGGCATCCTTTCCAACTAAGCCATCTCAACTTTGAAAAGAGGTGCTCAAAGTTTCCAACAAGGTATGTATAATCAATCCTGAGCAACCTTAATTTTGCCATTGCTTGAAATCCTTCACTCTTCAAATAATGATCTTTTGAAGCATATCCAAAGTCAAGGTGGAGGCCTTCCACTTTCCTTGTTCCCTACCAATATAAAACTTTAAATAAGCATACATAGGATTAAAAAATAAATAAATAAATAAAAACCTAGACCAAATTTGTAGACTAGATTACATTCAATTGACAATTTTCTTAAATAAGTCAACAATGAACTATAAACACAATATAAAAGGATTGCATTATCCATGCATAAAGATATTACCGTTTCTGTCTTCAGGACATTCAAGGCTTCCTCATGAGACCACAACCTACTACGCTCTCCAGGCTCGAGAGGATTTTCTTCACGAACTATCTCCCTACCAAGGTCTCGGAGCTGATCATGCATCCAGAACTTGTTCTTGCCATCAATCTTTACCAAAGACTTTAGTTGAAGGATACAAATCCCACTTTCTGGAAAAAAATCACTACCACTCCATATTTGAGTTGCAATTTCTTTGTCCGTTCCAATAAAAAAACATGCTATATCAAGAAAGATAGCTTTCGCATCATCATCTAACCCATCATAACTTATTCTCAATTTGTCTCGGACTTGAGCATCAGGCTTTTTCTTCAACTTCTTCAATGTTTCTTCCCAAACAGATTTCGGCTTCAAAAATAAAAATGATCCTATAGTTTCAAGAGCCAAAGGAAGCCCTCCAGTAGTTTGTGCCACCTTTTGTGAAATATCTACATAATCTTCTGGAGGTTGATCTCTTCTAAAAGCATGCTGGCTGAAAAGTTGAATAGATTGATTAAGATCCATTTCCTTTGGCTCATAAATCCCATCCACTCCATACAAATATAAGACATGCCTATCTCTTGTTGTAACAATGACCCTGCTTCCCAATCCAAACCAATCACCCTTCCCTGCTAGTGCTTTTAATTGACGATCGTGATCCACATCATCAATAACAAGAAGAATTCTCTTATTGGAAAATCTTTTTCTTATCACCTTAATTCCTTCATCAACATCAGTGACGTTTTGTTCCTTTGGGTCTAGGATATCAGAGATAAGTTTATTTTGCAAATACACAAGGTCCCTGGGTTGTTGACAAGTACTTCGAACGTCTGCCAAAAAACTACATCCATCAAAATGAGAACAGATTTTATTGAATGTAGCTCTGGCAATTGTTGTCTTGCCTATACCACCCATACCATGGATCCCCACAATCTGTTTAGATTCAACATATAACAATCTCATCATTTCCTCAATATGCGAATCGATTCCAACTAGGTTGTCACTAACAATCAAGGAGGTATTCTTCAGCTTCTGCAAAACTGTTTCAACAACTAAGCTTATCAAATTTGCCTCTTTCCTGCCAAACAAATTCAGAAGAAAAGGAGCACACAATAAATGGTTGGTGAGACGCAAAATGTAGCATCAACAACAAGAAGGAAACAAGAATCATGGAGTTCACATACATTACGGAAAGATGCACTAAATGAACTAATTATAATTTGTCTGTTCATTTTTTATTTCTTTTTCATTCTTTACTGATTAGATTTGCAGATTTTATAATTTGTCAGTTCATTTTTTTTTTCTTTTTCATTCTTTCAATTGCAATTCGCCAACAAGTTTGATTTGACTCTCATTTCATCTCATGCCTGCACTTGTAGTGGTGTGAGGTGGCTTGGAATACGATGCATATACTACCATGCCATCGTAAGTCCATTTGCTTTGTGTTAGTGGTACATGTGCATTGTGTGTGCTCTGGGAGTTGTTTGTTGATTTCATAGTTTTCAATGCAGAGTTGTGTGTTCAGGTTGTTAATTTCATACTTAGCGGGGCTGTCAAGAATTCATTTGCTCATTCCTCCTTTCATAAAGTAGGTTGGGTGATGGATTGTCGTGGTGGTGGACGTAATGCATGTAGGACGCTTTGGCTTAGCCAATCTATATTGGTACGTCAGGTAGACAGCCGGTACCTTATTATAGTCTATCGTAATAAGCCTATGGTTGATCTATAGTGGTGCATCAGGTAGACAACCACTTTATTAATCATCCACAACCAATCAATCTCTTTGCAAGGATCCTTGCATTCGTCCTTGCTTGGAGCCTCCATGTAGCAAACCCCATTAAGTTGGGATAAGGCTTTGGTGGTTGTTTGTTTTCTTCTAGTAATGCTGGTATCACAAGTTGGCTACATTAGGACGAAGCAATGGTTTCCCTATTTGGTACACCAAGGGAAGAATTACTAGGTGGATATTCTAATATTCTACTGCCCTTGGCCATCTTTACCTAACACATGGCAGTTTAGTTAGAGCTCAAATTTTGTGGTCAAGTTGTCCACATCTCCCTTGACTTGTACTATGTTTCATTCAGAAAACAAAAAAAGATGTGGCACAGTCAACAAGTCAATATGGTCAAGAATTAGATGGTAAGGGAAATGGTTTGTTACATGGTAAGCCTTTCTGATTGAGTACAGCTTCGAAATTTAACAAATGGTCAGTCCAAATAGTCCCATATCTACCCAACAATCAAATTGCCAAATAAGCCCTCATTAGTTTGATAGATGGAGGTACAAAGAGGCAAAATTCAATAGATATTGGGCCATATGGTTCAGATCGGACATGAAATTCAACGTGTTGGATGATCCAAAGGGTATGCTACCTAGAGATTCCTTTCTAGATATACCAACTGGAGAAACTTCTACCAATAAAATTTTTGCAGTAGTAATAGCAATGAGTCATGTTTGATCCAGTTCTTGCCTAACACAAACCTAACCTCAACCTGAATTGACCCAAACCAGATTGTGAACCAATGTAAAACAACTCATGGAGAAATACAACGAGATATAATAAAAGCATTTTTCTACTGATATGTGGCAATGTCAAAATTGGACTGATATCCATCATATGGTTAAAGTGATGGTATTGATAACATCTTCAAAAGTTTGGGCACTAAAAAACAGTCACATGGTAGAAAAAGGCAACAAGAGCATGACAGCTCCCACTGTAGGAGGTGTATCCTCCAAATAATAACGGGCTATATTGTAGGCTTCTCAACCAAAACGGCTACCACATGGCAGTGTTTGATTGTGCCCAAATTTAGCAACAATGTTGTCTACATCATTATCTAACCATAAGTCAAATTAATAACTAATCCGAATTCTCCATACATTATTATTATTATTTTAAGAGGAAAGAGAAACACAAGACCTAAACAGTAACACAGCTGTGTATAGAGTATTAGTATCCTTAATCAGAGTTTTCCCAGTCATAGCCTCGTAGGCAATGAGGCAATATGCTTAACCAAAAGGACTAGATTGTTGTTAGCCTTTACACAAAAAATAGGTTTAAACAAAAAAAATGCTCTGTTTCTAGGCGAAGAGGGATAGTGGTCCATGGCCAGATGTCATTAGAAGTTCAGGTTCTTCCTCATCACTCCAGATCTCATTGACTACCCATGAAGAAGGCCCCGCGCTGCTCCATACATCATGTTAATGCTATAAAATATCACTTCTTATTTGGTTTTGGAGGTAGTACAGGAACCCTGAAGAAGCCAAAGCAGAAAACTTCCTATATGGGGACTATATAAATAAAATAAGCTCCTGCGTATGATATGTACCTATTCAGGTCATTCCCCATCCATCCAACAATCAGAATTTTTTTTTTTTTTGGTGAATGAAAAATAATATTAAAGGAACAGAAAGACAACCAAAAGGCAAGATGCAAGCCAAGTTAGTGAGTATTGAGATAGTCCCACATCGACTGTGGGTGACTCAACGATCATGCATAAAAGCCACAAGAGGCCAACCCCACTTCAAGCCAGTTAGATGGAAGACTTGGCATGGTACCAAAGCAAGTACTTTGGGCCTCCATCGATGATGGGATCCTTGCTCTACCCACGAAATCCAAAAATCATAATTAGTGATGTAAAGAAATAGTAATTATTTCTATCTTTGTTTTATTAATATATTCTCATGCAAGATAATCGGATCTAATCTGAACATTGATATACCTGGTTCGATTATACTGTAGGATTATAGATAAAATTTCTTTATGTTGTCTTTCTTAATATTAATATATTGTAAATTATAATTCGCTTCATTTGCTTATGGTAAGGGTTTTTTCCTAAAAGTTATACTCCAGTTGGCTACAATTTTCATCAAAATTAGGGTTTTGGAATTACCTATTCTTGTCCAAATCCCATCCCTTCAATTTGCCCACTTCAGCCAGAGCTTCCCTCCACCTCCTCACAGTCTTATGATCAAAACGCCTCTCGTGCTTCCGAAAATCCTCTGCAAAACTCCCAGTTTGATTCCTAACCACAGATGGCTCCACTCTGTAGAAAATCGGTAACACAATTTGCCCTTTCTTCTTGCACTCTGCTATCATGGCGATCTCAATAAGGCACCATTTACTAGAAGCGTAGCCTTTTGAGAAGATCGGGATAGCGATCTTCGATTGCTGGATTGCGGCGAGGAGCTCTGGACCAATCTCTTCTCCTGTTTTGAGTTCATCGTCGTCTCTGAAGGTGTGAATTCCATTGTCTTTCAAAGCTTTGTAGAGGTGATCAGTGAAGCTATTGCGAGTATCTTCACCTCTGAAACTCAAGAAAACTTCGTAGTTCCATCCACAAGAAGTAGATGAAGAAGAAGAAGATGAAACAGAGCTTTTCTCATTCTTGGGGTTAACAGGTTTGTTGTCGATGAGTTTATTGAGGAGAATACCACTGCCTAAGGTAAGAAGACAATCGACGACGAAGCCAAACATCGTCGTCTCTTCGAGAAGAGAATAGTTTCAGAAAAAATTAGAAGCTTGGTTTTGAGCTCTAGAGTCTGAACTCTGAAGTAGTTTTCTTACCAATTAAGTAAAGTAGAAGAACCAGTGTGGGAACCAGTGTGTACTCTGGAATGTTTTTCCTTTTGGAAATGCAACCACTGTGGAATGTTCGCCGCTTTCACGATAGTTCAACGAAGATAGGGGTAGAGAAGTCATTTCATAGGAGAAGGAGAGATATTTACGCTATAATTATTTAAAAAAAAATAAAAAAATTGTACTGTCACCCCTTAACTTTGATCTTTATTCAGTGTCACCCCTTGTACTTTTAAAAATGACACGAATATCCTTTTTAGTTTTGAAAAATGATAAAAACACCCATGCCGTTAGTCTTTCCTGTTAAGTGGTGATGTAACTCTTAGTTTATATGGTGAAAGACTATTACACTCTCACTTAAAACATC
>NC_056557.1:36221864-36233821 GCF_013358625.1 Macadamia integrifolia
TCTGGGTTCCTTAAGCAAGATAGATCTAGGCCTGTGGAAGATGATTGAAGAAGCTGGAAAAAAAATGCCAGAATTGAGGAAACCCTTAAAAAATGCCTCCACGGGCCATCCATCAATGCATATAGACACGGTCTGCCTGTCTTTTGGTTGCAGGAAATTCCGCCCTCATCTCCAATGTCCTGTCATGGATGCTTGTCTATTAGAGCAAGCTCAAGTTATCTTTCCTCCGACATCCATCCATACGCCGTCACAATGACTGTTGTATCTGTATATCTGGAAAATTTTTGAGTTAGACACAATCATTGTTGGTAATGAATAAAAAGTTCCCTAATACAGATTGGCATCCCTATCCTTAATCTAGGGAAAGGCTAATAGAACCTGCTTTCCCGGAAATAGGAACATATATGAAACTAAAGAATAAATGGGACAGGAATTTGTAGAATAGGAGAACAAAACTATTAGAAGGGATACGACTAAATTCAGCTAAGAAATAAAAAAGAAATCGATGATCAGAATAGGTGGTATAAAGGAGGGAAAATGATGAATCTGATAACTAAGTTTCGAGTGGATGAATGGCCAAGAAACTCAGATGGGATTTTCCCGAGAATCTACAGGATCTGTCAGATTGACATAGGAATCAGGTTTTCATTGTGATATGGGAGTTACAATTAGGTCTGATGTTATAAATATGAGAAAGCAAGGCAAGGTTGATACCCATAATAATAAGCAGTTAGATAGTTAATTCCAGAAATCCGATTTGAAAGTTATTGATAGCTGAAATTCACATATGAAATCTTGAAGCAATTTAATCATTGTGCAAATAGACATGGACAGAAAATGGATTAGCAAAATATATCAGGAAACAGGGTATCACGGATTAGAAAATAAGGCTCAGAAACCGACTTTTCGATTATAGGAATGGAAATACAGGTCTGTGATAAAGTAAGAAAATGGAAGGAGGAAGGGAGAGGATATACCTGGAGAATAACCTTCACCGAACAAGATGGGTAGTCGCAAAACTTCGTCAGAGGGGAGGGGTGCACACAAATGTACGCCGGAGGCTGGAGAAGGGGATAGTTGTAGGTTTTGGCTGTCCAAACATAGGGGCAAGGGTAAGATGGTCGACTCAAATTGAGTGAGGGGTATTTTGGGCATTTAAAAAAAAACTAACAGACCTTCCATCACTTAACAGAAATGGCTAATGGCAAGGACTGATTTGACATTTTCTAAGTCATTAGCGGTTGTCTTTGGTATTTCGAAAAGTACAAGAGGTGGCATTGAATAAAGACCAAAGTTCAGGGGTGGTGGCAATGCAATTTTCTCAAAAAAAAAATGAAAAGCCAGAAAAAGTCAAAATAATTTGAATTTGAGGAGAAAGAGATGCATAAATCAATCATTGCATCATCATGATTTTTTTTCATTATAGACTCTCATTTGTTGCACTTAAATGCATCCTGCTCCACTTGATATAGATCGGGCTTGGGCATGGGCTTACGCTCGGACTCTTTTTTTTTTTCTCAATTCTTGTCCAATTCTCTCTATACATAAGAACACCTGCATATTTTTAAAATACAATGATTGTGGAAGTTTGAGTCATTTGTTAAGTGAAAATGGGTTTGAATAATAAAAAAATTCCACAACCTTTAGATTTTGAAAATGTAAAGATGCCACGTGCATAGAGAGAATTGGACATGAATTGGGCTATTAAGAATTCGAGAAGAGTTGATCCCGATCATTGTTAGTTAAAACGGGAACAGCAAAAAAATAGAAATGTGCAGTATGGTTTTTCAACAGATAAAAATGATAAATGGTATGGTCAAAAAAACAGGGAACGGCAACCGGACGAAAACGAACGGTACGAGTATTAAACGTGTAGTTTAAAAAAAAGAAAAACGGTAGTATACTCATGCAATTTGAGAAATTATTACCTGTATACATGCATCTAATGTTCCAAAAGCTTTGGGAGTCCCAAGATAAAATAGCCCAATGGACTATAAGAAAATGAGAAGTTGCTAGCTTTAGCTTCTCCTTACTCAATGGGCTATAAGAAAATGAGATTTTTTTCCTAGAGATAGTATGGAAGTTAAAAGAAAAAAATCAAGTACATTATTGTCTTCACTCTTCACTTTTACTAATAGGTTTTTTTTTTTTAATTAATTATTTTTTTAATAAAATTCCTATTTTACCCTTAAAAAACGGTTACGCGTTTAAAACGGATTCTTTTGCCGTTTCCATTTTTTTCCTTATTGTATAATAGCATACGGGAAAACACGTTTTAAACGGCAAAAAAACGCAATCGCATTTTAAACAGCAAAAAAACGCAACCACGTTTTAAATGCGTTTTAACTAACAGTGATACCGATTGGATATGAGGTCCGGGTAGGAAAAAAAATTTCCCACTACCTCCTTATTGCTCACAATAGCATGAGCCAAAATGGAATAATCCCCTTCCCTTATGGGTTCCAAGTACCCCCTATGAGATTCCACTTCAATGCATGTTATCACGGGGTAGCAAGATTATTCCTGCTACTTGAGTAGTAGGACAACTTTTCTTGTTCAGCTCAAGGTATTTTAAGGAGAAAGAATTTTGCCAATCTGGTTTAGGCAACACCAGTAAGCAAAGCCAATAGGAAGACACGGAGGAACATCTTTAGCTCATAGCGAAGGGTGGAGCATGGTTTTATTGCGTCTGCCTATGTCTGAGTATAGATCACACCAGACTGACATGGTTCTTCTTCCCCATAAATATTATCCTTTTAAAGTAATTTGCATTTCAACGTCTATTGTGATTTGGACTGGGCTACGTGTTCGACCAATTGACGGCTAATTATCATATAAATCACCTTCCTTGGCTCTAGGCTAATTTCTTGGAAGAACAAGGAGCCGTTTACTATTTCCATCAATGTGATGTAGTGATTTTACAATAAATCTTTTTTTTTTTTTGTGGTTAAAAGGTTTTACATCACCTTGATTAAAGAAGAAGTAAACATAGGGAATGAGTGTTTTTTGCTCAATGGGTGCTCCCAGGTATAGGTCTGACATAAATGACATAAAGACAAAAGATCATGTGTTTGAAGTTTGAATTCATTTCATCTCACCTTATCTACCCACAACACCCTCTGCCTATAGTCCCCTAGTCTTCAAGCTCTAGATGATTAGTGGGTAATCAATGACTAAAAAAACAAAAAGATCTTGAATTCAATTAGGATGTTTTAGTGTACTTAAAAGCATTAATTCATGGTCTTGATCACTGTTAGTAAACGCGTTTAAAACGTGGTTGCATCTTTTTACTGTTCAAAACGTGTTTTTTCATATACTATTATATAATACAGAAAAAAAACAAATACGGAAAAAGAATCTGTTTTAAACGCGTATCCGTTTTTTAAGGGTAAAATAAGAATTTTATTATAATTTAAAAAAAAAAAACTATTAGTAAAAGTGAAGAGTGAAGACAATATGGTACTTGGTTTTTGGTTTTTAACTTTCATACTATCTATAGGAAAAAAATCTCATCTTCTCATAGCCCATTGAGTAAAGAGAAACTAAAGTTAACATCTCATTTTCTTGTAGCCCATTGGGCTATTTTATCTTGGGACTCCCATAGCTTTTGGAACATTAGATGCATGTATACATGTAACAATCTCTCAAATTGCATGAGTATACTACTTTTTTTTTGTTTCATTTTTTTGAAAACTACACATTTAATATTCGTACCATTCTTTTTCGTCCGTTTGTCATTCCTTGTATTTTTGACCTTTTGTTGACCGTACCTTTCATCGTTTTTATCTGTTTAAAACCCGTACCATACGTTTTTGTTTTTTTTTCCATTCCCATTTTAACTAACAGTGGTCCTGATTTGAATTTCACTCCATTGTGGTGATGGAATTGACCCAGGTTCCAGGGTTGAGACCATAAACCCTACTCAAAAAGCACTGATGGAGGTCTTTTTTATTAGCAATAATAACGATGGTACATTATTGTATACAGAATAAGTTCATTAGACTAGAATCTCTTGTCGACTTGATGTTTGTTGCGCACTGGAAGATCCAGACCAACTTCATCTATTATTGGTTATAAATGTGTTCATCATTTGGAGTCTAGACTAGTTCTAGAGCCCGGCTAAGCTGGTTAATCGCTAATTCATCCTTTCATGTAGCACATTAGATTTTTTTTTTTTGGTGCCAAGTTGGATCCACCACTATGGTGGTCTGAAGGGGAAGTAGGTGTCCACTAGGGCCCAATGGGTAGGGAGTAGGGGGAATAATGATGCATGATAACATTGGTGCACTTACAAAGGGAGTTGATCCACCGATCAATCCTTGGGCACACTCTTAAGATAGTAGTGCCAATTTGTTAGTATCACCCCCTACACCCTCTAATTGGGTAAACCGACCTTATATTTATATGGAACAAAAAAAGTTGTTCACCAGCACCCTCTACGCCCTCTCACATGGGGGCAATGAACTACAAAATGGCATTGAAAACTGAACCAAATGGCCCAATTTATTTGAAAGTTTTTCAGAGATGGCGGAGATATCCACATCCCCAGAATTAGAAACACCATGAACAAAATCTTCCACAAGACAATGGGATTTGAAAAGGGTTGATTTGAGATTCTTAATATTCCTGAAGGAGTCCAACCATCTTGATAACTAAAAGTTTTCTTAAAGCAGGGAAGGGTTGGTTGCTGAGTGCGAAAGAAAATAGGATTATGAACAAATCCAAGAGAAGAAAGCTAAGGGAGAAAAGAATTAGGGAAAAATGATAGCCAAGTAGTTGAGGCAAAAGGCTTATCAATACTTTCTTTGATGAGTGGGTGGTTTCAGTTTATTGGACCATGTGAAATGATTGTTAGGTAGTTTTATATCAGTTAGGTTGAAAAAAGCAATTAGGTTTTCAAGGTGAGTGGAAGAAGTAGATGTTTGAAAGGGGATCCACCAAACTTATCATCTTGATCTCATTGAAATCTCCAATTATGATGAAGGGAATATTGATGGTAGAGATAAAATCGAAAAGTTTCAGCCAAGCATCTTTCCTAAAAGACAAGGTTACGGGGGAGCATATACACCAATCAACATCTAGGGGGGAGAAAATGGTAGTGGCAGTGAAGCAAGCGCCTTCTTCAACGTGTATTGTCTCTTTTTCTTCCCCATTTTGAAATGACATCTATCCCTCCTTTATGATATCAGTTTCGTAACAATTAATTAGCTCTACCCAAGTGAAAAAAATAAATACATAAATAAAAATTATATATATATATATATTTTATTATTAATTGTTCATTCATTGGACCGGTTTAAAAATGGCTAAAGTTGTTTTAGTGGAGAATTTAGAATGTTCACACCTACTCATAATGTGTTTGCTCGTAGTATCTATACCCACAGCGTGACTTACACCGTGCTTGATGCATAAAGCCTCTCTCTTGCTGCTCGCATCGCCTCGCGCATTGCTTGTACTCTCTTAGAGGATCGCCCTGGTTATCATCTCCATAATCTCTGCGCCCTCCATAGCTCTCGTGACAGCGTTTATAACATTGGCGAAGGTCTCTACTTTCATGCTACTCGCATTGCTCCACGCATTGCCAATATTCTTCTAGAGGATCGCCCTAGTTATCTCCTTCATAATGTTTGCGCCCTTCGTTTTCTTCCTTGTCAACTTCAGCAAGACACAAGGTGGCTGACAGAAGGAAGAGGGAAAGGAGGAAGAGAAAGGAAAATAACTTTGTTGCTTTGAACACCATGTTTATAACACTGGAGGCTTTGCTGGGTGAAGAGAATGGGTCAGGGTGTGCCTCTATTTATAGCCCTCGCTCTCCTTCTAACGTCAACATTTGGCAACTTCAATTTACATGCAGGCTCTACAAATGTCTTAATACATGTCGAATCCTAATCAATTTACATGCAGGCTCTACAAATGTCTTAATTCACGTGTCTATCTTAGATGACCGTGTCGCCAGAATTAGCCATCACATGTTGAATCCTAATTCTCCACTAGACTAGGCAGGGGACAAGATAACATATATGGCATCAGGAATGCACAAGGGGACTTTACCAACACAAGTGGGGAGGGGGGATGATAGGAAAAAAAGAAGGGGAAGGAGAAGGGGGGGTAGAGGATGCATATGACAGGAGTGATAGAAAATAAATGCGAAAATGATTCATGGAGATCGATGAGCATGCGCCATAAATACTACAAAGACATGTTTTAAACATACCTGAATCCATGGCTGAAGAATAACAACTCCTCAAACCTCTTCTCATATGCTCTTTGTACAACACGATCAATGTTGGTCTGGTCTACTTTCTTTCCCTTTCGTTTTTTATCATTAGTTTCATTTAATGGGTTAGTGATAACTATATAGAAGGGTGAGGGTAGGGACCAACTCTGCAAAGAAATTAGGGTTTCCTCCCCATTAAGGAAACAATACCTTAGGTCCACACATAGTAATATATATTTCATACCATTAAGGTATGCTAATAGAATCCAATATCTCCATAGAGATCACTTACCAATAATATTGGATTCTTTCTGCTTACTCCATCTGCAGTCAACACCACTAAATCGGTTTTGGAAACAAATCTTAGACTATGCTAGCCCACCTAATTGGAAATCTTACAATCTTCCACTTAGGCAACATATGTCACAAGTTTTAGATTTTCAAATTTATTTAAAATGACTTTTCGGTTTAGATAAACTGAATGTGGTCACAAAAAAATAGTATTGAATGGAGTGTACCTTAAACCAAATGTCTTGGTCCGAATGAAAATTATAAATACCCAACCATATTGATCATCACATCTATAACAACATAAGACCAAACACGTCAAAGTGCTCATAACCTCATCGAATTGAACTAAACAGTATGAAAGTGTGGTATGGAAATAACATGCAATAGTGATCATCATGCATATTTTCAAATTGGTGCAGGCTTGAAAATCAAATGAGCCTTATGAGACAGATACCGAAGGTCTTATTAATTGCAAGCGTCTTGCAAGCGTCTCCTAAACGCTCAAGCGTCAATCAAAGAAGCTCATTGGGACTGGGTCTAAATGTCCCAATACACTAGTACTAGATCTCAATTAAACGAGGCTTTGCTAGTGACTGGATGTGTGTGTATTGACTGAAACCTCAGATACCGAATGAGGTAAATACACCACATATAACCTCAGTTTTCTGTAAGAGGCAAATAAATAAGTGTATGCACATAAACAAATGGTCATAATAAAAATGCATATATATTCTTGAGAACAATAAAAATGCATCATATATATAAAATAAAACTGAAAGTCAAATGCGAACATATTAAGCAAAACTCCCATTAATAAAATGTATTAAAAGAACTAACAAGCCCCATATTAGTGACATGCACTTGAAAGACTTTTGAAGTCAAGCCCTTAGTAAGAGGATCTGCAATTATGTTTTCTTAGCAATATGTTCCATTATAATTTGTGACTTTTGAACTTTCTCTTTGACCAAAATACTTAATGTCAATATGTTTAGAGCCTGAAGTACTTTTACTGTTATGAGAGAAACGAATTACAGCGGAGTTGTTACAGAACATTCTCAGTGGTTTAGATATAGAGTCAACAATCTGTAATAATGTAGTTCTACAAAAATTTATGATTCATAAGCTACTCCCACTGATCTTTAGATAGACCTATTCGATTCCTTCCATTTTTTATAAAGAATCTTAGCTTGAACATAATTAACAACCATTGGCTTAAGAGGCTCATCAATTCAAGATTAAAATCTATTATCATAATAGCCAAAGAAATATTAAAGGATTAATTCCATTCTTTAAAATTGGAACCATTCAAAAATATTTTTAACAGAAAATAGCTAGGAAGTTAAAGTTGGCAAATATAATCATACATATTTACCAAAATATACAATATGCAAGAATATAAAGCATATTAAACTTCCCAACAATATAATTAAATTTGACTAATTAGGCTATTAATCAGATTTATCCTAGTATTATTTTCAATAACTATAGGAAAATGAAAACTGTGGAAAGATCCAACATCATCGGGGTCATACCTATAGTGGCAAGATCGCCCAATATGTAGTGAAATCTTTCGCATGCAAGGCGAGACGTTCGAAACAATACTACTCTGAAGATTCCGTCACCTGTGGTGGCAAAACAAGAACCTCCAAAGCTATGAAGCCCAAAATGTCACCCTCACACTATCAAGCGAAACCGACCAAATGAAGACTTACCTGTGGTGGGAAGAGCACATCATTTGCTATATGGTCTCCTTAACTGCAACCCATCCTGAATAGTCAATAGTAATTTCACAATCTCAGTAACTAGTCCACTAAGTGGAAACGTAATCACTGAAATTATGAAAACCTAGAGACTTGGATTGCTACCAAATGCCCATGGGTTTATATTTTGGGTGCAAACAATAAGATGAACTATTTCAGTATTTAATTAATAAAATATTTAAATAAACCCACAAAAGCAACCCATTATAAACCCTTATAGTTAATATGGCGACACTATAATTTATCAGTTATCAAAGTGAGTACATTCTTAGTATAACGGTTTTGTACTTCCGACCATTACCATAAAAAAATAGAAAATTTAAATATGGTAATTTCCTATAGTGACAATATGCTAAATATGAAAGTTCATATCATTTTTCATGATAGCAAAAAAACATATGAAATATATTACCTTATCCATAATGCATTAGATATAAAAAATTGTATACAAGTTTGATTTTTAGGCTCAAATGACTTTAATATCTAATACAAATATTTGCCTATAAACTTTAAAGTCAATCATAATAAAGCCCCATAATTTCTTTAAGTAAAAAAAAATATTTAGCTAATAGGGCATATGAACCGAATAACTTATACGCTAAAACAACAATGAGCCTTTAACAAACAAAGGTAATCTTGGCTTAGATCCATAGTAAGTATAAACAACTTCATAGGCTTTATACCAATAAACCACTAAAACTTCAATGAGTTCATTTAAATCAGTCAAATATAATATATCTATTTTATCTCGATGAATTTTCAATAAAATTGAACTTTATCACAAGTACAAATAGACATATAAAGTCGAAGAAATATTATTTAAACAATGCACTTGTGATATTTTGAATCATAAAGGGGTGTCAAAACTCATAATTATGTATCTCGTGATGAAACCTAATATCATGGATGATAAATATAATATCGAAGAAAATATCAAAATACCCCAGATTGACTTAAAATTCATGAAACGACAAGTGTAGTATACATAATAAAACATGTATGATACATCTATTATCCTCAATAGGATAATAATTTATTCTCCCACTAATATAAGAGAGTAGAACTAAATGACCTAATAAAAGTACCATTTATAAGAGTCAACATCAGTTCATATTAGAACTAGATCTAATTGTTGGCTTAAGTAAACAGGGCCAAAATAGTCAACAATATAAACAGATTTCAGAAGTCATTTCAATAAATCAAAATCAAAGTATTTCTGATTCCATTTGCACAAACTGTTTATGATCTATACAATTATTATACTCCAAAACTGGATTTCATTGAAACTATGAGGAAAATAGTTGATAAATCATCAACATGTACGAGCAATGTAGGATGATCTTATGTCATAACATCTCAAATGTGAGTATATATATCATCATTAATATTAATCTTTAAGATGTCAACTCTACCCATGAAAGATTTTCATTAAAGCCTATTTAAATAGACCACAGTAATAACAGAGTTCAACTTGGTAATGTTCATGTGCATTCACTGTAATGACTATATCACTCAGGATTTATAACTGAAACTGTATCTTTATCATTTTGGTAAAGAATGCATTAGCCCTTTTGTAAATCCACATTTGCTGTGAAAAGAACATTAATTTGAGGTCCCTTCACCTTTGGCCTAAGAAACTTCTAGGTTATTGCCATTTCTTTAACTTTGATGACAACATCTTTAGGTAAATGTTACCTATTATGTTGCCATAGGAAAAATCATGGAAGAATAAAATACGTCACTTTTGTGGAATCCACATTACCCTTTCATGGTTCCCTAGAACTGCGTTATGCAGCTAATCATGTGCAGAAACTTACATCTAGTTTAATTCTAATATATTTATTCATCATATGGTGTTCCAAATATGACATGCAAGCACAAAATGCCATTAATTTTCTACTTACGACATTCATAAATGACTTTTTAATATTATGGTAATAAGAAACTAGTGTAGAAACATACATAAACATAAATACAATTCTGAAGCCACTATAGAATAAAGATAAAACATTATAGCTATTCCAAAACAGTTATGAAGATAAAATATGAGTCTTATTTTTCATGTTTTAAAATCAACTCAGTATATTGAACATACATCCACTGGTCGAACCATAAACAACATTTCAGACAACATAATTCCATCATTCCACTAGTTTGACTAGTTAAGTAATTATCCACAACATCCCAAGTACATGATAAAGTGACATCATGATGACCAATGATATTTTATTATTCACAAGGCCTTGGGATTCTTAAATAGAATTTATTCAAATCTAAAAAAACCTAATTAGACATTATGTGAAGACTGATCATTACTAAAAGACCATGTCTATTTGACTTTCAAATAGGTAAGATAATAACTATATAATGCGTTAATGTATGCCACTTTTACAAGTACATGTTAACATTACATCCACTTATATATGGTTTCCAGAACCATGTTGTCATGATAACAACCAAAAATCAAAACCAATAGAAAAAATAATAATAGTTATTATTATAATAATTTCAATAATTAAACCAAAACCAAAAAATTTTAGACTTCACTTTCACGAACTGTTTTAGTCTCATTTATTTATATGACTACAATTTGGATTTCATTAAAACTGCGATAGAAGTGGTTAATTCACCCCAACTTATATGCCCAAGTTCATTATCAATTTAAAATCAAGTATGATAAGGTAAATCCAAAACACATTGTGTAGTAAACTGTCATCTGAAGTAGAATCACATGGCAAGCAACATACAAGATTTGTTCATCCAGCAATCCATTTTTCTAGCACCAACACCTAATTGGTATTGTTGAGTTACATAAAATTAGGCTAATAAAATAATATGCTTTGAACATTCAATCCCAAATCAGAACTGCTAGCACATGAAAATCGGATTACTGTAAGATATTGGCATTTGGTATAATCAAATGCCATGGTTTCAAAAAATAATCATCATGAAACATGGTGAAGGACCCAAATTCAGAATTCCACAAAACTGATAGATATTAGACTACATTAGATTGTAAAAAAAAAGAATAAGATAGTTTTTTGATGGAGACATCAGAATGAGTGAACCCCTGACACTAGACTCCCTCTCAAAAAACCTGTGTTTTGAACTCTTAAATGGGATCTCTGTGGGCATGCAAGAATACTAAATAACTAAAATTAAAGTCGACGGTAAATCTGTAAATTTTGGACAATCCAGCACCTTAAGATTAAGTACCCAATAAAAAAAAAACCAAGCTGAAAATAGACCCATGTAGAGGACTCTTTTCTGGAATTATAAGGGCTTTCACATAATTAAGGGCAAGAAATCCTTATTTGCAAATCAGGGAAGTAGGTCATCGTCCCCTACCTCATGTAATCGGTAAACCAAAGATAAACCCATATGGAATTGGTTGATGTAATTTAGCCACAAGAATTCTTTAATCTTTGAATAAAATAGGCCCAAGAGCCCACCACGTTTTTTAAGTTAAAATCTTTTTTTTTTTTTGTTAATCAAGTTCATTGGCTAAACCCATGACTTTTAAATAAACATGGGCTTGGCCCAGTAGCATTCAGTTAAGTTAAAACAACCCAAAACAAACTTTTATAAAGCAACAATGGGCTCAGCCCATTACCTTTTAAAGGATTTTAACCAATAAATAAATAAATTGATAGAGCCAAACTTAACACCCACGACAAGCCCTATCGTTT
>NC_056557.1:36233857-36266070 GCF_013358625.1 Macadamia integrifolia
AGAGATCCAATTCCGCAACCCCAGGCCGAAATCTATACTAAACAGTGTAGCAACAACTACACTTTGCTTTCTATCCCAACACTCACATAAGAGTGGTGGAAGTTAGTAAAACTTTATTTTTTTAATATTAAAATAGCCACTAATGTTGATGCCGCTGCTGCTGCTGATCCCAAATTCCAGCTTTAACGAACGGGATCCATTCGTCGGTAATCACTTAGGTGCCCAAAAAATAAACAAAACCCCTCTCGGGTGGGGAGTAAACCAAATCTGCCACTTTTTTTTTTTTTTTTAAATCAAACTTTCATTCAGACAATAAAAAATAAAAAATATTTTGCAGCCCATCTTCTCGACCATGAGCAGGCTTTGATACCATTGATAGAAAATAAATGTGGAAACGATTCATGGAGATCGATAAGCATGCGTTATAAACACTATAAAGACATGTTTTATGCATACCTGAATCCATGGCTGAAGAATAACAACTCCTCAAACCTCTTCTCATATGTTCCTTGTATAACACGATCAATGTTGGTCTGGTCTACTCTCTTTCCCTTTTGCTTTTGATCATTAGCTTCACTTAATGGGTTAGTGATAACTATATATAGGGGTGAGGGTAGGGACCAACCCTGCAAAGAAATTAGGGTTTCCTCCCCATTAAAGAAATTATACCTTAGGTCCACACATAGTAATAGATATTTCATACCATTAAGGTGTGTTAATAGAATCCAATATCTCTATAGAGATCACTTACCAATAATATTGGATTTTTTCTACTTACTCTAGTTGTAGTCAACACCACTAAACCGGTTTTGAAAACAAATCTTGGACTATGCTAGTCCACCTAATTGGAAATCTTACAAGGAGTTGATCCTTAGACCACAAACTTGACGTCTACTCTACCAACAAAAGCTGCAACCAGTGCCCTATGCACTGGATTCACCTACATTTGTGTGTTCTGATGCTGTCTTTGGTTGAATCATAATTATAAATAAGAAAAGTGCTTAGCTAGTAGCTAGACCTCACTTGGCGTTCCTTGGAGATCTCTCTTCTTCTTCACCGCTAGTACAGGAGTTGGATTGGGGGAAGATACAGGTTTGGATTGGTTTTCTCATGAGCAAAACCCCTGTTGGAAGTGGAATTGAAAGCCAACTTTAGCCATCATCTGCTTCTTTTTTGTTTTTTGGTACAGAACATCATTTGCTTCTAAAAATGAGAATTTGAACAAAATAACTCTTAAACACTCTTTACTTTAGTTGCACCTATGGATTTAGTTCTCGGTATAAGTATCGGTGGGTATTGGTCACTTTTTTCCCTTGCTTTTCAAAAAAAAATATTTTTTTTACTGTTTTACCCCTGAAACGATACGGGTAACTGATTTGGATCGGTCAAGGATTAGGGACTAGTCTCAGCAGATACCAATACGATATGGTCGATACAGCTAATACGATACTGATACTTGAAACCATGAGTCGAGACAAATTAAGAGTCTTCTTCAAAGGCTAGCTTGGATTGTACAAAGCCAAAACAAGAGATTAATTTCCTTTTATCTCCCAACTCCAAAGAACACGATAATACACATAAAATGATAAATCAATTCCTCTTCGTTCAACTCTCTAATCTCCGATTCTTCTTGAAAAAAATAGAACAACCCGAAGCCCAAGCTCTAATTTTCTGGAAAACCCTCGTTTGAGGAAGATGCAGTCTATTCCTAGAAATAGAAGGCAAAGTGGATCGATTGGAGGGTTTTTTCATAGCTGGATTGGGTTTGAGGTTTGGTACTTGTTAAGTTTGTTTTGAATTCTTGATCAGCTCCGACATATTTTGGTGGCTACCCGAATGGAAGTTTTCTGAGATCTGTAATGGAAGCAGAGAAGTTGGGCCTATAGGCCCAAGCCCGGAACCCAGCACTGATCTCCTATGGGGGTGCGGCGACCGGATTGACCGGGACCTGATGGGTTGACCCGCAATTTGGAGTATATAATGTACTGTTGTCTTGTTGAGAAATTTATTGTATTTTGGGAGTTTTTTTTTCAAGCTAGGGTTTCAGGGCGAGTTTTCTCACCGCTACTTTGGGTGTAATCTCTCTTTTGCATAGTAAAATATCTTCTTCTTCGCCCGAGGAAGTAGCACACCACCCCTGTGTGTGAACCTCGTTAAATTTATGTGTTGTGCGGATCTATTATCTGTTTATTTTTGTATTTCTTGGTGTTTGCTCTAACAGTACTTCATGGTTGCTGGATTAGGAAAAATCCACAAGTCGCTCTGTGAGAGCTCCTTGGATGATCATTGGAGCGTCAATTGTTGGAGACGAACCGAATCCAAAATAAGAGGCATCACACCAACCTTAGATAAGGCAAAGGAAAAGAAATCCAAAATCAGAATTAATGATGTAAGGAAATGGTAATTGTTTCTATCTTTGTTTCTATTAATATATTCATGCAGGATAATTGGATATCCTGCACAAATTCAGATACCTTTCGGACTTCAATATCCAGATGGTAATCAGATCTAATTTGAACATTGATTTACCTGGTTCGATTATACTGTAGGATTATAGATAAAATTACTTTAGTAACTTTAACTAATTCATATATATGAAAATTCTATAAGATAGAAACAATTACTATTTCTTTATGTTGTCTTTCTTAATATTAATATATTGTAAATTAGAATTCGCTTCATTTGCTTCTGGTAAGGGTTTTTTCTTAAAAATTATACTCCAGTTGGCTACAATTTTCATTAAAATTAGGGTTTCGGAATTACCTAAAAAAAAATGGGTTTTTTTTTTTCCCCTCAAAATTATACTCCAGTTGGCTACAATTTTCATTAAAATTAGCGTTTTGGAATTTCCTATTCTTGTCCAAATCCCATCGCTTCAATTTGCCCACTTCAGCCAGAGCCTCCCTCCACCTCCTCACAGTCTCATCATCAAAACGCCTCTCATGCTTCCGAAAATCCTCTGCAAAACTCCCAGTCTGATTCCTAACCACCGATGGCTCCACTCTGTAGAAAATCGGCAACACAATTTGCCCTTTCTTCTTGCATTCTGCTATCATGGCGATCTCAATAAGGCACCATTTACTAGAAGCATAGCCTTTTGAGAAGATCGGGATCGCGATCTTCGATTTCTGGATAGCAGCGAGGAGCTCTGGACCAATCTCTTCTCCTGTTTTGAGTTCATCGTCGTCTCTGAAGGTGTGAATTCCATTGTCTTTCAAAGCTTTGTAGAGGTGATCAGTGAAGCTATTGCGAGTATCTTCACCTCTGAAACTCAAAAAAAACTTCGTAGTTCCATCCACAAGAAGTAGATGAAGAAGAGGATGAAACAGAGGTTTTCTCATTCTTGGGGTTAACAGTTTTGTTGTCGATGAGTTTATTGAGGAGGTTACCACTGCCTAAGGTAAGAAGACAATCGATGACGAAGCCAAACATCATCGTCTCTTCGAGAAGAGCATAGTTTCAGAAAAAATTAGAAGCTTGGTTTGCTGTTTTGTGAGCTCTAGAGCCTCAACTCTGAAGTAGTTTTCTTACCAATTAAAGTAGAAGAAGCAGTGTGAGAACCAGTGTGGACTCTCGAATGTTTTTTTTTTTTTTTTTGGGAATGCAACCAGTGTGGATTGTTCGCCGCCTTCACAACAGTTCAACGAAGATAGGGGTAGGGAAGTTATTTCATGTGAGAAGGAGAGATATCAATGTTATGATTATTATAAAAAATAGATAAAATTAAATCAAAATAATTTGAATTTGAAAAGAGAGAGATGCATAAATTAATCATTGCATTATCATGATTTTTTTTTTCATCATAGACTCTCATTTGTTGCATTTAAATGCATCTACTCCTCTTGATATAGATTGGGTTCTTTTCATATTTTTTTTTTCCAATTCTTGTCCAATTATCTCTCTATGCATAAGAATACCTGTATATTTTCAAAATACAATGATTGTGGAAGTTTGAGGCATTTATTAAGTGAAAATGGGTTTGAATTTAAAAAAAAAAATTCACAACCGCTAGATTTTGAAAATGTACAGATGCCGCGTGCACAGAGAGAATTGGACACGAATTGGGCTATTAAGAATTCGAGAAGAATCGATCCCAATTGGATATGAGGTTCAGATAGGAAAAAAATTTCCCACTACCTCCCTGTTGCTCACAATAGCATGAGCCAAAATGGAATAATCCCTTTCCCCTCTGGGTTCCAAGTAGCCCTATGAGATTCCACTTCAATGCATGTTATTGCGGGACAGCAAGATTATTCCTACTACTTGAGTAGTAAGAAAACTTTGCCTGTCCAGCTCAAGGTATTTTAGGAAGAAGGAATCCTACTAGGCAACACCAGTAAACAAGGCCAATAAGAGGACAAGGAGGAACATCTTCAACTCATAGCGGAGGGTGTAGCATGGTTTTATTGCATCTGCCTGTTTTGAGTATAGGCTACACTGGACTGACATGGGATCAGTTGAGTTGCAAGCTTGAGATGGAAGCCGGTAGGAAAAAGAACTCTTTACTCTAGAATTAAATATACAAGTTGATCCTAATCTACATAATCTAGATGCATGCTTCGGTGAGATTTAGAAGCAGGACGAAATGTGGTCAAACTAGGCTGCTGGTACGTAACTGACCAAAAGAAGTTTTGTTGCAAAAAACAAAGGTTCTAAATTGTAGTTATAAGATTTGGAGACATAAGTTGGCAGCAGTGCCTCTAGCATTATTGGTATTGTCTTTGAGGATCACGCTGGATATATTCATAACGTGTTTGCTCGTCATATTTATCCTCACAGCGTGACTTACACCATACTCGATGCATTATCTCTCTTGCTGGTCGCATCGCCTTGCTCATTCCTCGTACTCTCTCTTAGAGGATCGCCCTGGTTATGGCAACTTCAATTTACAATACATGACCGTGTCGCCAGAATTGAGGAAAGTGAATATTCACGTACGTGAACAATCATGGTCCATGGATATGGAATCTATGAAATGAGAAGAGATAAAATATATGCCATATCCACGGACCAGGATTGTTCACGTACATTCACGTACGTTAATATTCCCTGCTCTTGCTAGAATTAGCCGTCATATGTCAAATCTTAATCAATTTACATGCAGGCTCTACCAATGTCTTAATTCACGTGTCTATCTTAGGCAGGTGACAAGATAACATATATGGGATAAGGAATGCACAAGAGAACTTTATTCACACACAAGAGAGGAGGGAGGATGCGTGTGA
Source organism: Macadamia integrifolia (assembly GCF_013358625.1). Taxonomy (NCBI): domain Eukaryota; kingdom Viridiplantae; phylum Streptophyta; class Magnoliopsida; order Proteales; family Proteaceae; genus Macadamia; species Macadamia integrifolia. The sequence continues at coordinate 36,239,083 of NC_056557.1, forward strand.
TCGGAATTGATCCCTAGACCACAAACCTGGGGCCTGCTCTACCAGCAGAAGCTGCAACCCCTATGGCTACCAAAGAAATAGAATATAAAAGGGTATTTTAGAAAATACTATAACCTAAGACGGTATTTGTAAACCCTAGGGGGAAGTGAATTATTCTATTTCTTTGGCTGCCAGCAGGGGATTGCAGCTACTTGGTAGCAGTCAAATTTTTTTCATTCCCCTACATTTGTGTGTTCTGATGCTATCTTTGGTTGAATCATAATTGTAAATAAGAAAAGTGCTTAGCTAGTAGCTAGACCTCACCTAGTGTTCCTTGGAGATCTCTCTTCTTCTTCACCGCTAGTACAGGAGTAGGATTGGGGGGGAAGATTAGGGTTTGGATTGGTTTCCTTATGAGCAAAACCTCTGTTGGAAGTGGGAATTGAAAGCCAACTTCAAACATCATCTGCATCTAAAAATGAGAATTCGAACAAAATAACTCTTAAACACTCTTTATTTTAGCTGCACCCCTGGATTTAGTTCTTGGTATCGATACTGTTATCGGTATCGTCTCTACCGATACTTATCCAAATGGGAGTTGAAAGCCCCAACTTCAGACATCCACATCTGAAAATGAGAATTCGAACAAAATAAATCTTAAACACTCTTTACTTTAGTTGCACCTAGGGGTGTCAATCCTGAGCCCGCACCGGTAGGCCCGACCGACGCCGACCAGTTTAAGGCCCGACTTGAACCGGCCTGTTTAATAAACATGCCCGACACATTTATTAAACGGGCATCACAGTGCAGAGTAGTAGCCCGTCGGGCACTCGACCGGCCTGACTCACTTAAGTAGCCCGGTAGAACCGACTCAATTAGCCCGATCGACCCGACCCCCTTTAGAAATGCTTAAATTGAATATGGAATAGCTATGACTAAATAGTAATTTCATATGGGAAAAAACCCTAAACGCCTAAAGAACTACTGGAAGTCTGGAACCCTGGAAGTCACTTACCCGAGCCACTTCTCTCTTCCCTCATCCATCTTCCCTCTAGTCGCCGCATGCCGCTGGTCGCCGGTGCCTTCTTCCATCTAGTCGCTGCATGCCATTGGTAGCCTCTTCCTTCTGGTAGCCGCTGGTCATCGGTGCCCTCTTCCTTCTAGGCGCTGCTGGTAGCCGCTTCCCTCTAGGCGCCGCCGCCCTCTTTCAGACTCTGGTTTCCTTTGTAAGGGGTAAGGTTTTTTTTTTTTTTTTTTTAACTGTCCAAGACTCTCTGATTCTGAGAAAATCAAAAGAAGCCATTGTTTGTTATGATATAAGGTATTTTTTTTATTTTTTTTCTCTCAGACTCTCTCTGGTTCTAATAAAATCAAAGAGGCTCAAAGAAGCCATTGCTCAAAGAGGTTGGTTCCTACCCTCGCCTACCCTTGCTGCTTTTGCTGGTTCTGTTAATATCAAAGAAGCTGCTGCCTTCAAGCTTCTCTCTCTTGTCTCTCAGACTCTCTCTGATTCTGATAAGGTATTTCTATTCAAAATGATCCCCATGATCCTAAGTTTTTTTCATTCTGCCTTCTATTTATGTATTATTTAGGTAGACTTTATCAAAACTTTTTCTTTCCCTGCAGCACTAGGGTTCAATTGTTAATCCTGAAGATCAAGAGATGTGCATTTGCTGAGTGAAGACAAGTATTCTGTGAGATTCATCATCTAGTTGGTCCCAGGGGATATGGGCTAATATGAGCTATCTGGAAGTGTGCTGCTGACCTAACAATAAGGAAGCCTAACTAATTGGTAGGAAGGAAGCCCAACCTTATATGGATATGTTACCAAACCAATGTGCATTTTCAGTCAAACCTGTAGTGGGAATGGGGTAGTAAGGGACCGTAACCACTCTAGCAAAGTCAAGTTTTTTGGAGTTGTAGGAAAGGTTTCTGTAGGGCCAAGTATCATGTGGTGGATGAAAAGGCATTTTATTTTTTTGGCTCTTTGAAATAGGATGAAGTAGAATTATGGATGTTCTTGTTTTTTACATATATTCTTATAATCTTATATGTACTGGGTGTAGCTGGATTTTGTATAGGTTTTGCTTAAGTTTTTCAGGTACTGGCAAGCTCAATCCAAGAAGTTTTCCATGTATTCTGCTTATGTGCTTTTGTTTTTTTGTTTTTTGTTGAGGAAGTAATGACTTTTTCACTTTGATAAGACTGAGTTGTTGCTGTATTTTGGATTCCAAGTATCATCCTTTCTATTCTAATGGCACATTTTTCTTTCCATCCTCATCTTAGTTACACTTGTTTTGTGTATGTGATGTTTAGTAATTTCCAAGCTTTCTGATTCATACAACATGGCTTGTTCTACAGATCTAGAGTCTTGTAAAATTCTTCACTGAAAAGGGAATAAGATGTTTGATTAATAACTCAGTAGCATGTGAGTACAAATGGTGCTAATATCATTCTCCCCTTTTCTTTGGCAGGTCTCATTTCATGGATTTTCCCTCCTGCAGTGGCTCTTGGAGAAGGCGGAGGTCTTGTTCAAGATAATTACAAGTATGCCCTGCCCACTAAGTTGAGTTCTATTTGACCTATTCTTGAACCAGATTAATCTAATTAACCAGATTAATTTAATGACATCACAGAGTTGTGTCTGCCTCTATGTCTCGGATGGATCATGTTTTTGATTAAACTATTACTTTTATTCATAAAAAATGTATGGTTTGTGTTGGTTTATTAAACATGTCCTGATGTTTTGTACTTTCTTTTCTTTTTCCCAATAGGTGGAGCTGAAGTATGAACTATCTGCAATTGTGGTGCATGTTGGGTTTTCCCCTTGGTCTGGACATTATTTTTGCTATATTCGTTCCTCCCCACACACGGCATAGGTTGGATGACTCAAAGGTAACATTAGTAGAAGACATTGTATAGTTCCCTTGATGTTCAGTCTATCCAAATTTGCATCTAATAATAGGTCCACCAGGATATTATAATCCTGTTGGAGTGTTGTAGTGTTGGGAGTATTGAAATGAGTTCATGTGAAAGTAGAAATTTTGAGTTGTTTGTATCTAGATAAGGAAATCTTTTGACAGTGTAATCTAATTCTTCATGCTTTTCAAGTAATTAGAGTTGAAGAAGAGGATGTGCTTTCTCAGAGTGCATACATTCTATTCTATGCGAGGCAGGGTTTGCCCTGGTTTTCTACTTTAATGGAAACACAAAATAAATGTGTGGATGCAAGCAGTGGCACTATTTCCCCGAAATTTGTTCTAGATGATGTGGACAGAATGTGTGCTACAGTTCCTCTTAAAGCAAGTACATCCCTTGTCGAGGATGAAGGTAGATTGGATGTTGAGGGAATCAACTCTGTCTGGCATATGAAAGTGGATGAATTTGGAAATGATGACTAGATTGATGAAGATAGAATTGATGCTCCGACACCAAGTACGGTATCTCCTACAGAAGCAAGTAAGTGCAATGATAAGGTTGATTAACCTAGATCTGATACACAAAGAACAGGGAATTATAGCTCAAGAAGCAAGTAATTGCAAGCAGGAGGTTCATAAAACCAAAAATGATGTTAGTGTCCTGCAAACACCACCAAGATCTCCAAGCCCAGATATTTACTCTGAAGAGCCTCCAGGTTGAGATACAACACTCTTTTTTTTTCCCCCTATAAAATTGCTTTTATTGTCTACATTTGTATCTGTGGAAAACGAAAATCTAACTCCAGAGATGTGCATTTGGCAGAATTGATTTATAGTATTCCATGGAACCATTTGAGACCTAAGAATATAGCTAAAAGAACATCAAGCAGCAAAGACTTGGCAGATTGCAAGAAGGAAGCATGCAAACTTACAAGGAGCATGCCTAGCTCACAGAGAAGTCAACTAATAAATGCAATATTCGGTTCACATAGTGAAGGCTCTTTGAACATGAAGAAGAGGCAGAGAGTATTAGATTCAAGCAATGCTTGCGGGAAGCTCAGCCCTAGTTCTCTTATAAGTGCTGTGACATCAGAAATTTTCTAAATGGACGGTCTCAGAAATAACTAATGGCGTCCAATTTTGGAACCAATCTATTCTTCATTAGATTAGTTATTTTTGCTTGTTTTGTTTGCAAATTTTGTGCACTTGGCAGCTGTATAGAACTATCCCTAATATTTTCTTGTCTATATCTCAAATTCAGTTATGAATTCATTCAGAATAATGGTGAACATGTAAATTCAAGTTATCAATGAAGGTCTAGTCATTACCATAAACCAGTGCTTCCAACTGAAATTGTTAGATTGATTATGAAGCTGCTCATCACTTGACAAAACTTAGAAACCCCTTGTTAACTGTAGGATATGGTTCTGGAATTGTCAGTTGTGAATGTTATCCTCCAATTAATCCGCTTAAAAACTGATTTTAGGGTAGGCCCGTTTAGAGCCAGTTTAAAGTCCGTTTAGAATTAATAGGCCCATAGCCCATTTAAGGCCCATTTAAGCTAGCTCGATTAACGCCCGACACCGATCGGCCCGATTACAAATCGTACCGTGCCCCCTAAACCCACTCCCGTTTAACTAAACAAGCATTCACGGTGCAAGGATTTCACACCGTCAGGCCTGGTTAGGCCTGAACGAGACTGGCTCGGCCCTGCCCAACCAATTGACACCCCTAGTTGCACCCATGGAATTAGTTCTTAGTATCAGTATCGGTGATTGGATTGGTATCGGAGAGGATTGGTGGGTGTTGGTCACTTTTACCCCTTGCTTTTCAAAAAAAATACATTTTTTTACTATTTTACCCCTAAAACGATTCGAGTAATTGATTTGGATAGATTAAGGATTGGGGATTGGTCTCAGCCAATATCAATATGATATGGTCAATACTGCCAATACGATACCGATACTTGAAACTAGGGGTGTCAATCTTGAGGCAGCACCGGTAGGCCCGATCGAGCTCGACTTGCTTAAAACTCGACTTGAATCGGCCTGTTGAATAAACGTGTCTGGCTTCAGCCCGGCCCGTTTATTAAACGAGCATTCACGGTGCAGACCACTAGCCCGTTAGGCGTCTGACCGACCCGACACACTAAAGAAGCCCTCTAGAACCGAATCATTTAGCCCGACCGGCCCGACCCCCCTAAAAAATGTCTAAATACCTATTTTACCAATAATACTACAAAGTATGAGAAGGAATATATAGGACTAAAATATCAAGTTATCCACATTCTAAATGGGACATTCAATTGTTAAAAAGAGTGTAATTCTTGTAACTTAGATTACATTTTAAAGACATAATTCCCTTGGATCTTGCTAAATGGGACATTCAATTGTTAAAGACATGATTCCCTTGGTTCCGGAATTGTGAATGTTATCCTCTAGTAGTTTTAAAGCCAATAGTTTAATCACTTTAAAAAAGGATTTTAGGGTAGGTACGTTTAGAGCATGTTTAGAGCCCGTTAAGAATTAAATAGGTCCATAGCCCGTTTAAGGCTTGTAGAAGGCCCATTTAAGGTAGCCCGATTAAAGCCGGACATCGATCAGCCCGATTACAAACCGAACCATACCCCCCAAATCTAGGCCAATTTAAGTAAATGGGCATTCACGGTGCAAGGATTTCACACCGCCAGGCCCGATCGAGACTGGCCTAGCCTAATCGATTGACACCCCTACTTGAAACCATGAGTCGAGACAAACTAAGAGTCTTCTTCAAAGGCTAGCTTGGATTGTACAAAGCCAAAACAAGAGATTAATTTCCTTTTATTCTCCCAACTCTGAAGAAGAACAATGATAATACACATAAAATGATAAATCAATTCCTCTTTGTTCAACTCTCGTTTCTGCTTGAAAAAAACAGAACAACCCGAAGCCTAACCTCTAATTTTCTGGAAAACCCTCATTTTGAGGAAGATGAAGTCAATTCCTAAAAATAGAAGGCAAAGTTGGATCAGTTGGAGTGTTTTTTCATAGCTAGATCCAGTTTGAGGGTCGGTACTTGTTAAGTTTGTCTCGGATTCTTGATCCGTTTTGAAAATTGACCCGCTCCGACATATTTTGGTGGCGACTCAAATGGAAGTTTTCTGAGATCTGTGATGGAAGCAAAGAGGTTGGGCCAATAGGCCCAAGTCCAGAGCCCAGCACTGACCTCGTATGGGGGTGCTTGATCAGATTGACCGCGACCCAATGGGTTGAACCGAGACTTGGAGTATATAATGTATTGTTGTCTTGTTGAGAAATTCATTGTATTTTGGTGGGTTTTTTGAGCTAGAGTTTTAAGACGAGTTTTCTCGTTGCTACTTTGGGTGTAATCTCTCTTCTGTATAGTGAAACATCTTCTTCTTTGCCCAAGGACGTAGCACAACACTCTGGTGTGTGAACCTAGTTAAATCTCTATGTTGTGCAGATCTATTGTCTGTTTATTTTCGTATTTCTTGGTATTTGCTCTAACAGTACTTCATGGTCTCCAGATTAAGAAAAATCCACAAGTCGCTCTGTGAGAGTTCCTTGGATGATCATTGGAGCCTCAGTTGTTGGAGACGAGCCGAATCCAAAATAAAGAGCCTTAGAGCTTTGGAAACTGAAGCTGCCCGTTTAATCTTTCCATATAAACAAATAAGAAATAATAGACAACTTTAAAACCAATTATTTTAAGATCTGCAGAGGTTTCGGTTGAGAATTGAGATTGAGAAGAAGGAATGTAGTCAAAACTGGACTGCTGATCTGGCAAAACCAATAATGCCTTGATAGCTACAAAATGTTCTTGGAAAGAACCTCAGAGCTTAGGAAACTGAATCTGCCCGTTTAATCTTTCCATAAAATAAATGAGTGTACTTCTTCTGCTATATATGTAAAGCCATAATTACCGAAGTTTGAGAATTAGAAAGAATCGGGTAAGTGTTTTAGTTTTGCTCTTTCTCTCTAGCATCAAATAACTATACTTCAAAAGCTTCCCTCTCTGATTCTCTTGTTTAATGTTTTTTGTTTTAGCAGTAAAGTCTATCCAAGCTAAAAACGAATGAAGATGATGATCAAGGTTGGTCCTTGCGGGGATGAGATACGCGGCATAGCCTGGGATGAGAAAGGCCAAAGCATGTTAACTCAGATCTTCATATCCTGTGACAATTCATGGTTTAGGAGCATACAGATTGCATACATTTTGAATGGGAAATTGCAACTGTCCAATAAACATGGTGGAAATGGAGAAAAACTGGGTTGTGAAATGTTCAAAACGGTTAGTTAACACGGTGACACCCAAATGTTTTCCTGTTCAGATGATTTTGGGGGTGTCAATCCCAAGCCCCTATCCGTTAGACTGATCGGGTCTGACCGTTTAAAGACCAGTCCGGCCTGCACCGATTATTAAACATGTTGGGTTCAGGTTAGGCCCAATCCGTTGATAAACAGGTAGTACACAATGCAAGGGGTAAGCCTGACGGGCACTCAACCAGCCTGACCCTTTTTTAAGGCCGACTCGGCCCGATAGTTTAGCCCAACCATTTATATGTATATCAAGATTTATTTGGATAGAAATAGAATAGAGTATATATTGATATTTTTATCAATTATTGATTGTAATTAAGCGTAGTTTCTTTTTTAAATTGTTAAAAATTTAATAAAATATATTAAAGTATTTTAAATCTAAGAAATTAAAGACCATTAAGGCCTATTTAAGGTTTTATTGGTATATTATCCCGTTTAAGGGCCGATTATAGTCCGATTAGGAGAAGACCGGTTAAAGCTCAGAACTTGACTGAGACCAACTCATTCCTTAAATAGGTAAGTCATGATCCAAGGGTATAGGTTTGCCAAGCCCGGCTAGGCCTGATCGAGACTGGACCAACCAATTGACACCCCTAAGATGATCATAGAATAGATACATATAATAGAGAGCAGATCAGGTCCTCTTACGAGAATGGTTCACGTACGGAACTGATAAAATCCACCCAAGGAAAAACCTTATGATGAATTCCATCTTTGTAGGTCAAATTGTACAAAAATGATTCTCATACAATAACCTGATCCACACTCTATATATGAAATGAACTAAAATACGTTTATTTTTTGTTTATGTTTAATTTGCAGATTGAGATAGATTATCTCCCTGAGTTTATTACTGGTATTAGTGGTTATTACGGGACTCGCACCCAAAATGTTTATGCATTGAAGTCTCTTTGTAACCAACCAAAGAAAGTTTGGACCTTTTGGGCAAAAGAATGGTAAGAGCTTCTGCATCCATCCAGATGAAAACCAACCAAAGCTTTGGAGGTTTTCATGGAAGTTCGAACTCAAATTGTGTCAACTCAATTGGAGTTTACATGAAGCCTAACAGTCTGCGTATGCCTACCACATTACCAACCAAGATAAAGGTGGAAAGAAATTAGAATCCGGAAATGAAATATACCTCTAGTTAAGAGAAAAAATCAACTTATATACTCTTTCTCTTAAAAGTTTTTTGTGTTAATTAAGATTTAAAAGATGGTACTGATTACGGAATCTATCGATTTCTCCCGCTATCACAGAATAAGCTAGATTTTTTTTTTTTGAAAAATAATTTGTACATATTAAAGAGAAAAGACATAAAAACATAGAGAAAGACAACCATTACAATCTTCTTTAGGCAGACCAAAAGAAAGGAGGAGAGGTCGCTAAATCAAGAGAGACATGTAGAGAAAGGAAGGGAAATATAGGCAAAGTAGACTACTGATATGGCAAATCCATTAACACCTGGGCCCAACAAAATGTTCTTGGAAGGAAGGGAGCCTAAGAGCTTCCATTTAATCTTTCCATAGAAATAAATGAGTGAAATGAAAAGACAGAAAAACTGTTAAGACAATATGATCAGGGTGGGTCCTAATGGAGGGGAGGAACTGGGCACATACTGAGATGAGAAAGGCTAAAGCATGGTAACCCAGATCTTCATATCCTATGACAGTCAATGTATAAAGGCCATGCAGACTACACATACGTTCTGAATGAGAAATAGAAACTATCAGATCAACATGGTGGCAATGGAGAAATCTTCAATATAGTTAGTCTCAACACCCTAACCTAAGGGGGTAGTCGAGTTAGCAAGGAAACTTCGCTTCAAAAAACATATGGTTCGGAGTTCGATTCTTCTTACCTATCACTTCTGCATTCAGATGGGAACCAACCAATGCTTTGCAGGATTTCATGGAAGTTCTAACTCATCCTATATACTCCACTCGATTGGAGTTTATACGAAGCCTGCGAGTATGCGTAAGGATGATACCGCCTTACGTATTCCTATAAACGTGGAAGGAAATTAGAAATTAGATTATGAGATTAATTATTCCGACAGTTGTGAACTTAAATTTAACAATCTCTATCAATTGCGTAGGTGAATTTTGAAGAGCTTCTTTCCCTAGCAATAATACTCTGAAGACTTTGATGCCAACTTACCTACTTAAAATTTGGCCCCACCATCCAAAATGTGCCACGTCATAGAGAAAAAACTTTGAAATGGACTATGACAGGATTGCTTGGAGAACACCATAACCTCCCATTAAAAAAAAAAAAAAAAATGTTCCAATGATGCATTGATGTATATAAGAATATAAGAAGATATTTGCCTATTTGCTTGAACTTAAGGTGAACGGATTGAATATGGAATGGATGTGATCGTATCTTGATATTTTTTGATCAAATTTTAATTTTTAATTATTTGTTTACATCGCTGACTTGTGTAATTCAGACCTTCCTACCCCTAGCAGATACGATTTATTCTTAATCCATGTCTCTTAGTTGTCTACCTGTCTAAACTTCAAAAACCCTCAAAATAATAAGTTATTTTTAAGATATTTAATTATTTAATGCAAGTAGATGATAGAGTTTTACAAACTATCTAGAATTAGAACTCTTCATCTTGCTTACACCAATAGAATAACATAGAGATAATAAGCATGTGGAAAAATAATGCTGATTGGTTGCATGGGCCTTACACCTAGACACAGTAGAGTGAAATTACTACCCTACCCCTTGTGAATAAAAATTCTCATCCATGGTGATGGCCATGCGTGCCTTCATTGGCCCTCATGTTAATGCAATTGTGCATGGACCACAGATCATATGATGATATTATTATTATTATTATTATCATCATCATCATCATTATTATTATTATTATTTGTTTGGGGGGGGGGGATAATTACTTGGACACTATATTATGGCCTGTTGCTTGAAACTCCGGACTATTGAACATATTACTTGAAGTTCCATGAAACCTAACGTTGTTAGTTTGTTGTTAATGGTTGAAATAACCATTTTACTCTTAAGAGGTTAAAGAGTTTTTTTTTTTTTTTTTACCTTGGACATCCTATGTATTATGGCCAGATTGCTTCACACCCCAAACTATCAAACATATTATTTGAAACCTAATAAAACCTGACGGTGCTAATTTGTTGTTAATGGCTGAAATGATAATTAATGACAAGGAAAAATGATACTACCAGGGCCTTGGATTGTATGCTTGATATGTACTGAAGTTGATGAAGAATGAATACTTTGAATATGATTTTACAAGAGATGGAACCGCATCAGCTATTGGTTACAATTGTTCATCAATTGGACTAAGTTCAGATACGGTTTACTCTGTTTAATTGCCGAATCGTCCTTCCATGTGGCACATGAGGTGATTAATTTACTGAATTTTTCGTGGGTAAACCGACTTTGCATTTATATGGGAAAACCAACGTTGCTTGTTAGTGCCCCCTACACTCTCTCACATGAGGCATTGAAATGAACACTCCTCCCCTCCCTCCCCTTCGGTTGGAGGCGTGTGCTTGCTCTCATTGGCCCCCGTGCACCCCGTGGTGACGCATGGGCCAGACAACTTAATAGCAAACTTGTGAAATTGATACAAAAAAGCAACATAGACTCTTCAATCTTGCAACTAGAAGTGAATATTTGGTCCTAATGGCTCGAACCCACGCTAAGCCTGAACATGGCTTGGGCTAAGATTTCTAACCCTAAGAGCAGATTAGGATCGAAAAACACTGACCTTGGGTCAGGGTTGGGCCGGGCCTTGATTGAAGCCTCCCGGATTTTAACCCTGACTTTTAGATAAAGGATAATTTGTTGTAACTAGACTTACTAGCCCACAAACCCACACAATGTTATTTACCAACTAATTGTGATAAGAATTTTCTCCTCTCTCACTTGCCCTATTAGTGTTTGTTTTTTTTTTTTTTTTTTTTTTTTTTTTTTTTTTTTTTTTGATAAATCCATAGAGCACAAATGACAAAAACAGGGGCAATCATGGTTAAATTAACCCTGACAAAAATCAAAGCGAATTAAGGTTGACTGTGCCATTCATCCAAAAAAAAAAAAAAAAAAAAAAAAAAAAAAAAAAGGTTGACGGTGCCAAGATCAATTAGGGCTTTGATTGGATTGATATGAACCTTATAAGTTTGGGCCTGAAAATGAGCTCAGCAAGTTTGAGCATGGATATTAATCTAACAGAGTTAAATTGAACCTAAATTGAGTTTTGAGGACTTAAGATTGAACATGATTTTTAAGGAACCCAACCCATGTTCACCCCTACTTGCAACATACAAGTTGATATCCTAATCTAGATGTTTCGATTGAGATACAGAAGAAGGAAATGTGGTCAAAATACACTGCTGATGTGGCAAATCCAATAATACCTGACCCCACAAAATGTAAAGGAGCCTTTGAGCATTAAACTGAACCTGACCATTTAATCTTTCCATATAAATAAATGAGTAAAATAAAAGACAGAAGAACTGCTGATGTGGCAAAACTATTAATGCCTCGATGTCAAAAAAAAAAATGTTCTTGGAAATAGCTTCAGAGCATAGGAAACTGAATCTGCCCGTTAATTCTTTCCATACAAACTAAAGAAATGAGTGAACTTCCTCTTCTATATATGTAAACCATACTACTGAAATCTTGCAGAATTCCATAGAATCAGAGCTGCAGGTAAGTGTTTTGGTTCTCTTTTGCTCTTGCATAACATAGAGTACTGCAAAAGCTTCTCTTTTTTTCGCTAATGATAGGGTAGAAGGTGAATTGCTCCATTTTATACGGTGCCAAGATCAATTAGGGCTGAATGACCCGAAACCTGAATCAAACACCCCATGTAATTGGTCCCATGCATAGAGATAAAATGAGTAGAACTCAAAATTACATTTTTCCTGAGACAAAGATTCATTGCCAACTCTGCTACGCCTTAGAGTTAGAGAGAGGATCAAGTCCTCGTACAAAAGCCATACTCGTACAAGATTGCTCTACATAGATGGAATCCACCACCAGGTTTTTTCCCTGGGTGGATTCCAATTGTGTGGATCAAACCCTACAATATGATAACCTGATCCAAACTCTTGGGGTTAAGGGGTCTCCTGCCAACTCCATTGGTTTGAGGGTTAGTCAACACAGTTACATATAAATCTTGTAATGTTCCGATATGATTCAAGAACAGAAAAGCCAATATTTCTTTGTTTTTGTTTAATTTTGCAGATTGAGATAGATTATCACTCGGAGTTTATTACTGGTATTACTGGTTCTTACTGTAATTGCTCCAAAAACGTTTCAGCATTGAATTCTTTGACATTTGAAACAAACAGAAGAAAGTTTGGACCTTTTGGGAAACAGGAAGGTAAATACTTTTGCATTCAGATGGGAACCAACCAACGCTTTGGAGGATCTCATGGCAGTTCTGATTCATACAATCTTTATTCCGTTGAAGTTTATATGAAGCCTATCCATCCAATTAAGGATACCATGGAAAGACAGTCATCTATTACTTACATGGAAATTGGTATTAAACTAGTTACAATTGGATAGGAAAGACATGGCATTTCTGAACTTCCCTTTTTTGTCAAATTTCATAGATCAATACAAATCATAGTTACTCTTTTCTGTCAAAAAGTTTCTGTTACTCCTTCCGGTTTAATTTTCTTGGGTCTTACTTTGAAAGCATAATTATGCAGAATAATGAGGAACAGCTGGAAAATTTGGAATTGTTGATTGATCTAAACCCCTGGTACAACAAGCATGCTATTTAAGATGAGGGTTTTAATTTTTTTAATTTTTTAATTTTTTATTTATTCCTTTCCAAGTGTGAAAGTGAGCCAAAACTAAGGATGTCAATCAGAACGGTTCCTAGTACTCGATCAGGATAGTGTTGTACAGGTATCAATATCAAAGGTTCCAATCTCAGTACCGCACTTTTAGTTAACGAAACCAAACCTAGCTCTCACTCCCATCACTGGATGGAATCGGTTCCTAACCGGTTCCAAGCACTATGAAAAAAGGAAAAGAACTTCAATGGTTCCTAAAGAGATGCCTCCATTAGTAGTTTTGTAGATTTTTTTATCATATCATGAGATCTAAGTTGCTCTATTATAGAAAGAAAATTAAAAATACAAAATCATATAAATTTCATGGATTTATTTCTTCTAAATATCTAAGATCACATGTAAGCTTTTAAAAAATAACAAGTAAAAATTAATGATAACCAAATAAGCCGGCCTGATGTAGTTTTAGTGCTATCACCAAATAAGTTTATAGTAATAGAACTATCGGTCCATCAACTGAAACCTCTATAAGAGAAAATAGCACCCAAATACATCAAAGTACTATAGCAATAAAACTTGAACAAGAGAACAAAAAGCATTTCTTTTGAAATGGTATTGGCTGTTCTGGTTCCATCCAATACCTAGCCAATTACATCCGTTGGCTGTCCCATTCCATATATCATTTGGTATCAATATCAGATCTGAGTATCATCCCATTTATTAATGAGATAGTCCGATACCGAATTTTAATAGGACGATTCTGGTATAGTTTCCAGTTTTGATCCCAAATTTACACCCTTAGCCACAACTGAATTGTTTATTAATTGGTTCTAATATCCCAAATTGAAATCAATTAATAAATTGTTCCTTCTAACAGCTTAAGCTAAATGATTTCAGTTTCAGTTTTGTAGCCGGTTCATTCTTTTTTAAACCAAATAAATAAATCTTCGGAAAAAGAATACTACACCCTATGGTGTTGCATATGCCCAAACACATAAGGAAGAGTTGCATCTCTTTTTATGTTGGGTTTGTTCCACGGGAAAAATCATCTGTGGAGACGATCTATGGCGGAGACCGGCAGAGTTATTGACCCGTCCGACGAGCATAATTTCTTCAAACCCTTGGATCCACGTGTAATTTTGGCAAACTAGATGGGAGGTGGCATAATTTTTCCTTGTTTTATTTTTTATTTTTTAATTTTTTTAATTTTTTGGATTGAGGCATTTATTTTATTTGCCACATCAGCAGTTTAGTTTGACGACATTTCCTTTTCAATCTCAACTTGAAATCTCTAGAGATTAAGGTAAACTTTGTTTGTTACAGGAGTCCTTTGTGGCTTTTATCTCATGGTGTAACTCATCTCTCCAAACAATATTGTAATTGCAATAGGAATCCAAGTTTGACGTTTATGGATAGAATGAAATTGAGAATAGTCCATCTGCTATCAATCCTTATGGGGAGGTTGTCTTCCGTCAATAAATTTTATTCTATTTTTTTTGGCTAAAAGGTGGCAGCAAGTAGGCATAAATAACTTGTTAGTGCGTTCTTCAACTAAAAACGTTGATTTAACCCCAACCCATCTCAGCCATTGAACTGCTTTGACTGCAATTGTTTGCTCTCTCCCCTCCGCGCCTCTCCATCCCCCGCCCTCTCCGTATTAGGAAGAAATTGACTCCTTTTGTTTTTTTGGTGAATAAATAAATATAGTTGTTAAGCCTGTCTCAAATTCTTAACCCGTTTTGAAGATTGATCCGCTCTGACATATTTTGGTGGTGACCCAAATGGAAAGTTTTTTGAGATATGTGATGGAAGCAAAGGGATTGGGCCGATAGGCCCAAGCTCGAAGCGCAACATTGATCTCGTATAGGGGTGTGGGGGCTAGTTCGACCGAATTGACTATGACTCGATGGGTCGACCCGCGACTTGGAGTATATATAATGTACTTTTGTCTTGTTGAGAAAGTCATTGTATTTTAGAGGTTTTTTCGAGCTAGGGTTTCATGGCGAGTTTTCTCACCGCTGCTTGAGTGTAATCTCTATTCTGCATAGTGAAACATCTTCTTCTTCGCCCGAGGACATAGTACACCAGACTAGTGTGTGAACCTTGTTAAATATCTATGTCGTGCGGATCTATTATTTATTTATTTTTGTATTTCTTAGTGTTTGATCTAACAAACTGGTATCAGAGCTTTATGTTATTTCGATCAATGTCTTCTTCAATGAAATACGATATTGATAGGTTCGACGATAACATCAATTTTAGTCTATGGCATGTTCGAATGATGACTATTCTTAAGCAGTAGGATTTGAAGAAAACCCTATTTAGGAAGACAAAGAAACCTACAACTATGACCGATGATAATTGGAATGAATTGGATGATAAAATCCTTTCAGCTATTCTGTTGTTTCTTTTGAATAATGTTCTATGGAAAGTTCTCTCAGAGATTTAGTTTCAATACTGCTATTTACGAGACCAAGGGAACTTTGAACTACATTCATTCAAAACTATAGGGCCCCTCCAGGGTTGCTTCAAAGGGGGCTGGTGCAAGGTACTTGCTTACTTTCATTGATGATTTCTCTAGGAATGTTTATGTCGATTTCTTGAAACACAAAAATGAAGCATTTGTCACTTTCAAACAGTGAAAGAATTTGCTTGAGAAATAGACCAGGAAACAAATTAAGAGGTTGAAAATCGATAATGGCCTAAAGTTTTGTGAATGTGACTTTAATAAGTTCTGCAAAAATGAAGGTATTGCAAGACACCATACATTTGTCAAAACATCCCAACAAAATGGAATGACAAAGCATATGAATAGAACCTTGTTAGAAAATGCAAAGTGTATGTCATCAAATACAAGATTGGACAAAGAGTTCTGGGTAGACGCAGTTAACACACCAACCTGAATTGATCTCCTTACACAGCTATTGAGTGCAAGACTTCAGAGAAAATTTGGTCAGGTAAGCCTGTAGACCATTCTAATTTAAAAGTATTTGAATGTCCTACTTATACACATGTGAATGAAGGAAAGTTGAAACCTAGGCCCAAGAAATGCATTTTTCTTGGGTATGAATCTAGAGTGAAAGGAGACAGGTTGTGGTGTCCTGATCCAAATTCTCCAAAATTTCTTATTAGCAAAGATGTTACTTTTGATGAATTTGCTATGTTGTATCCTAGTAAAGAAGCTCCTATTCATTGTGATGAAGGTCAAGAAAAATCTAGAGAGAATGTAAAGTTTAAAATTAGTGGTCCATCTTCAAACAAATCACAATCTATCTCTAGCAATGTAGTATCCTAGGAAAGAAGCTAATGTTCATTGTGATGATGCTCAAGAGAATCAAGAAGAAGAACGATACAACATTGCTAGAGATAGACCAAGGAGGAATATTAGACAACCACAAAAGTATGGGCATGCTGAATTTGTTGCTTATGCATTGTCTGTTGTAGATACAATTGAAAATAGTGAACCTGCAACATATTCTGAAACTGTTACTTCAGTTGATTATACAAAATAGTTGGTTGCCATGAATGAGGAGATGAAATCTTTTCATAAAAATCAGACTTGGGAGCTTGTCAAGCCAAGAACAAGGAAAAAAATTGTTGACTACAAATGGGTCTTCAAGAAGAAGGAATCTGCCTCAAGTGTTGAAGATGCTAGGTACAAGACACAATTGGTTGCAAAGGCCTACAGTTAGGTACAAGGAATTGATTTTAATGATGTTTTCTCACCTGTTGATAGAGTATATATATTTATAATTTATTTATGGAAAAAAAAATTTCCTAATCGCCAAACCCGAGACCACTATGCACAAAATTATCGCATTAGCTCTCATTAAATAAAAATATCCCTTTATATTGATGACTCTGTATACACTCTCATTGAGTGACATATCACTAGATAGCGATCTCTTGCCCTATGGGTCGAGCTTGACTCAACCCAAGACTTCAGCTCTAGTCGGACCTGCCTAGAGCCTGAAAATTCCATCCCAAAAGCCCAGCCTGTGTGGGCTCGAGTTGATCATGCCAATTTTTTTTTTTCTAGGTAAAGATTGATCATGCCAAATTTACACCTCTGAGGGTTATAATATCTTAAAGAGATTATTTAAGAACTTGAGATGAAAATGACAGAAGTTACAAACAAGAGACAATTGCAACAAGAAGTCATCTAATTAGTCTTTAGAGGTGTTGGTTGTGATTCAGAAGAAAGAAAGGTGGTCAAACTAGACTGCTGATGTGGCAAATCCAATAATGCCTCGACTCTACAAAATTTTGTTGGAAGGAGAGCCTCATAAAGACTGATAAAGCTTTGAGTTTAATCTTTCCATACAAATAAATGAGAGTGGACTTCCCATTCTATATGTAAATCACAGTCACTGAAGTTTTATAATCCTATAGGATTTGGTTAGCCTCCATTATCTTCTCTTTATGAATTTGTTGTTTAATGTTTTAACCCAGAGGGATGCAACTGTCGAGATCCAGAAAAGGTAATGGAGACGATGGTCAAGGTGGATCCTCATGAGGGCCAAGATCTTGGCAAACCCTTGGATGACAAAGGCCAAAGCAAGCTAACCCAGATCTTCATATCCTATGACAATACATGGATAAGGTCCATACAGACTGCATGCATTCTGGGTGGGAAAGTGCAACTATCTGATATAGAAGGTTGTAGGGGTTGACTTTCTCTATGATTTTATATATTTTTTCTTTTTCCTTAATACATACAAATTACCTATCGAAAAAAAAAAAAAAACTCAGTAAAACATAGGGTTTTGTCATATAATTTTAGTGATATTCTTTCTTTGTAAGCATGAACACTATAATTCTATTTTCCGCGTTCATTGTGATTATTTGTTCTTGTTTTTCCCCTTCTTTTTTGCATTATTCTAGGGTTACATTTCTACAAGCGAAGTGAAAGCTAATGATTCTTTGTTTCTGGTTAACTTGCAGATTGACATAGATTATCCCTATGAGTATCTTACTGGTATTAGTGGTTATCACAACCATTCTTACAGTGAGGTCTTTGACGTTTGATACAAATGGAAGAAAGTTTGGACCATCAGGGCAAGAACAAGGCACTCGTCACTTCTGTATTCAGATGGGTAATAACCGATGCTTTGGAGGATTTTATGGAAGTTTGGATTCATACTATCTTTACTCAATTAGGGTTTATGTGAACCCTAGCAAATCCTTTATAGGATTTTTTTTTTTTTTTTTTTTTGTGTGCTAGCAACGGATATCCAGGCTTTTAGTCTGACTAGTCCCGCGGGCCCATACTGACCCCACAATCATATGGACCGGGTCATACTGGGGTTGAATGATGACCATTCAACTTTCACTGTAAACAGTAAAGAACACTAACACCCCATGTGAGTGCCTAAGGTATGCTTAGTGGGAATTAAACTTAAGACGTCCGAGTTTATAGCTCGTACCAAGTTTGTATTACATAATAGAAAAGAATCCCATCGTAAGATAAAACTGGAACAAATGTAGAAGCTGCATATGTGAAGTTATCTACCTAGTTTTATCCACATCTTCCAAACTAAAGGTTTTGATATGGAAAGTATTGAGTTTTGGATTGAATAAATTGAGTTTGTGCTGAACTGTCAATGTGTCAAATTTTAGAGATTAATTCAAATCTTTTTTCTTTTTTACCTTCAAATTATTTAATTATTCTTGTATATCACCTATTTTATTGGTCAAATAAGAAGTTTTGCGAGCTTGATTTTGACCTATGGTGACTATGCTAGCTCGATTTTGACCTATGGCGACTCAAATGGTAAGACATCTTTTTAATATAAAAAAAAGGAAAAAGATAAATTGATTGAATCTTACATTTGACGAGATAATTGGATTAGAGGATTTGTCGCATAGATATGTTAAAGATAGAGAAATTTCAGCACCACCTCCTGAAGAATGCCACAATTATAAGATCACCTCCTATGTTTCACCAAATTATACTCAGACCTCCTACCGTCAGGCACTGTTAAGAAATACTATGAAATGATGCTTTCTCCCTTATAAGTAAAGCATTAATAAGTTATCCATTTTCATTATCCAAAAATACCCCTTTTTACCATTTTTCCATTTCATTCTCCTCATCTTTTTCTCTCCTTCTCTCCTTCTCTCCATACCTGCGACCAAGGGTTCAAACGAGTTCCAGCCGAGTACTGCCAGTTCAGCCGCCGGCGAATACTTCTCCTTTTTTGTCTCCGAAGAGAAATGCGCTTCCCATCGCTGTCATCTTAGGTCGCCGGCGAGAAGGTGTGTTTTTATTATTTTTTTTCTCTGTTTTTCCCCATCTTGTCACTACCTTATGAAGCTGGGAGTTGTTCATGTTGGATGCCATGGATACGCAATGGCAACGGTAGAGGCGACGGCAATTCAAAGATCAGGGAATAATAAGATGAGTAAAATCTGGATTCTTTGTAGACAAATTGCCTGTGTCTTCCTACCTTCCTTCCTCTCTGTAACTTTATACGAACATTAGTTGGAAGATCCCATTGTTTCGTGGGAAGAGGACTCGACACGTTGAGACTTTGAGAGTATAGTCGCAACACTATATCTAAATTGGTATCGCTATATTTGAAGGCAAAATTAGACCATTACCCATTTTCCTTCCTCGATCTGCTTCTAATGTGCTTCTCTTCTTCCCCTCTAGGCAAGTCCTCATGATTGGATAGTGCTATTGATTCCATAGTAGAGCTGGGTTCGTTGTTTCTAATGTCAGCCTCTTGTCATGGCCTTAGATCTTTCTAAGTAACTCTGTCGGACCATACTTAACCCAATGGCCCAAGTCCATGGACTTAGTGAATTAGGCCCACGGGTCTATGTTGGGTAGGTCGTGACACTTTGCTTAATATCAGGTTGACACTTGACACAGTAAATTGCAGATCCAACTTTGTTCACTGATGAGTATCTCAAGGTATAAGAAAATTTATCATCCTGAATACTTTATTGGTGAGAAGTCATAAGCGGGAGTGGATCAAGTCCTCGTACAAGAATGATTCTAGTATAGTGTTTGATTTACACTTGGACTCCACTTAATTTCTCTCTCTTCTTTTAATTGGTTTTTATTCTGAGTAGTGCTTTTTTGTAGATCCCCGTTCTAATCCCGTCGCCGCTGCCGCTGTTCTTAAAAATCGTCGGTGGTCCAACAATTACAATTTAGAAGAAAGGTAAATTAGGTCTTGGAATAGGGTCCCCGATTTGGGTGAAATAAACATTTACTTTTTATAAGGGTATTTTTGGTACTTTGTATTTAATAAGGGCATTTTGATATTTAAAATAAAATATAATATAATTTATAATTGCGGCTTTCTCCAGGAGATGGTGCTGTAAATTTTCCTTAAAAGATATGTTTTAGTCACAGCCTGTTTATCTGTTCCCACATGAGATGCTCCCTCAACTAAATGTTAAATAAAAATTTTTTCGAGCAATACTATTGGTTTTTCAATAAGAAGTACCAAATGGTCAAAATAATTTATTTTGGTTTGTCCGCCTATTCTCATAGATAATAAAGTTGTAAACGTACGTAAAAACGAAAGCTCTTTGATTGAGTGGCCCTTGCCCCAAACACAGGGGTCCACGAAAATATATCAAAGGCAACCTATTTTCCTTCATAGATGCATCAAAATATCTGACAATTTGGATGTTTTACCCCGTTAAAGAGCATGTATGGTATAAGAATATTAAACAGTTTGGTTCAGGTGCAAGGCTTTTTTAGATAAAATCGAAATTGAACCATTTAATAAATGGTTTCAACTAGTAAAATCAAAGCTATTTGTAAACAGTTTCAATTTAAATGGTTTTATTATTTTCTTTGTAATTTTTGAAACTTTTTTTTTCATTTTATTTATTTTTGAAATAATGTAAAGTTAACAATGAATTGAATCATTTATTATTGTATATTTTATTTAAATTTATTTAGTGTAAGCTTAAATTTTTATTAAAATAAATGTAAAACTTAACATTAAATGACTTAACTAGTTGACTTACTATGTAAACAACAACTGCCTAGTGTAGTTGGTGAGATTGTGGTATGCGAAAGCCCACACTCACCAGGAGGCCTTGAGCTCCCCTTTTTATAATGTACCCATTGAAAAAAAAAAAAATCATGGGGAATTTCTATCCAATCCTAACCGATTTGATGCCAAATATCGACCTTGATCGATACCGAGTTCTCTAACCTAGCACTATTGGCCTTCTTAACTTTCATATCAAAGTTGCACCAAACCCACCCCCCCCCCCCATTGAAAAAAAAAAAATCATGGGAAATTTACTATCACTGCCCTACACTTGGCATATATTTAGTAAAACTCCCCTACCTTTTACTTTTTTTCTGATACTCCTCTGCTTTTGGAATTTTACATTTCTTTCTCCCCACCTCTTTTTAAATACTCAGATTACCCCTCATTTTCACTTATAAGCTATTAAAATTTTAAAAAAATTTTGAATTAAAACATGCTTTACTAATTGTAGGTACCATGGACCTCTGCCCCGGGATCGCGATATGGCGCGTAGCGTGTGTACACATGCTAGGATTCGACCCTAATGAGATGAGATAGTATCTCCTGGTCATAAAAAACCAAAGGGGGATATACGTTATGGGTAAAAAGGAGTTGCCACCTAGAAAGGGTCTAGGACCCATAAATGTCTCCCCCAATCAAGGGAGAGAGACTAATGACTCTGATGGATAAGGCTGGCTTGCACCAAGATTCTAGACAAGTGTCAAGTGACAGACTGGGAAGGTGTTAGGCACCCAGTCTGCCCGACCCTAAGGCCGGTCTCTTTTTGTTTGACCAAAATTTGTTTGTACCCTACTAACTAGTCCTAAATCTAGGTCACTGAAAACCCTAAACTAAGTATCTAAGCATGACATGTGAAAACCCTAAACCAAGTGTCTAAATTGTGCTAGCTAGGTTATGATGCAAATAATGAAATGATTACGCTAATTAAAGAAAAAACTAAATAATTTAATTGATGCATTATGAATCTTAGATTAAACTAATGAAATAAGTCTAAACCTAGGATTAGTTGAGCAATTTGTGAAACCCTAAGTTGAACTAACTCGATTAATTAAACCTAACCTAGATGGATGATCAACGGATTTATGAAATCCTAAATTGAATTAGTTAAAAATGATTAATCCTAATCCCTATTAGTTTGCGAAATAAATTATTGCAATCCTACTTAATCTAATTGGTAAAAATATTTATAAATTAAATGAGACCTAATTAATTTATAGAAAATGAAGTGGATTAATTACATTAAATGAATGCATTTTTACTAATCTACTTAATCTAGTATAGGAGGATTAAACTAAACCTAAAATTTAATTAAATTAATTATGAAACCTAATTGCACTAATTATGTTTACCTTAAGCTAATCTAAGATGAGTTAAACATTTTTCAAAACCCTAGTTAAGCTAATGAGAAGAGAATATTTTAACTAATTAAATGCAATGCTAATTATCTTCCAAATTAAATATGTCTAATGATTATTTCATGCTATACCTATATTATGTTAGAGTCTAAACATTATATTAATTGAACCCATTAAATAATTAAAACAACTAATTACGATAAAGAAAAACACTAGTAAAAAAATGATATATGAGCTTAAGTAATTAAACTAATCAAATAAGCTAAATGGAATGATTAAAGAAAGCTAAACAAGCCAAAAGAAGGGAAAATTAGATGAATTGGAATACAAGTATACTAATTGCACTATTTTAAACAATATCTGATTTTTTTTTTTTTTTTTTACATTTAAAGAAAGAGGGTGAAAAGCCCTAAAAAATAAGAAATTATAACACAAACCCATTCCCCAAATACATCCTAATGCTACTGGCCGGTTT
The DNA here is from genome assembly GCF_013358625.1 of Macadamia integrifolia. Taxonomy (NCBI): domain Eukaryota; kingdom Viridiplantae; phylum Streptophyta; class Magnoliopsida; order Proteales; family Proteaceae; genus Macadamia; species Macadamia integrifolia. The sequence continues at coordinate 36,261,948 of NC_056557.1, forward strand.
GAGGGGCCAGCCATGCCCTTGCTAACATACGCCCTAGACTATGTCCCATACATCATTAAGAGGGAAATAAAATGAAAACCAAACCAAAAATGGATAAAAGAAAAATAAATAACAAAAGGAGGGGAAGATTCCACATAGAAAACATAAATGAAATAAGAAATTGTGGGTATATCCGGAAATCATGGAAGCCCACGAAACCAAGTCTCTCACCCCCATTCTATCAAACACCAAACGGGCAATTTCAACTTCACCACATTTCGTATACATATCAACCATAGCAGCATTAACAAAGAGATCATTACTGCACTCGCAACAAATCAGGTGCTGGTTTGTTAGTTTCCCCATCTGCAAATTGGATAATCCAGCACAAGATTTGAGAGCGAAAGGGAAAGCAAACTTGTCGGATCTGACACCGGAATGGAACATCTTGGCGTACAATTTCGAGGACTGGACAAACCGGGCTTGAGTGGCAAAACCCCTTATGATGATATTCCATAGGAAGCTACCTGGGTTGAGTGTCCGCTCGAATATGAGATTTGCAGAGTCGATGCAGCCGAAGGAAACATACAAGGTGGTAATTCTGGTAGATAATTGAGAGTCGTGTTGGAGCCCGTAAAGGAGCAACTTGGAATGAATTTGTTTGAGATGGTTTAGTTGGGAGCATCCTTGCAATAGGGATGAGATTTCGACTACAATGAGATTACTGGTTCTGTTATTGTAGAGGAAGAACGCGGTTCGGTTTGAAGGAGAAAAGAAGAGAGGAAGAAGAGATAAAGAAAAGGGAGAAGAAGAAAGAGAAGAGGTGAGTTGCAGACTTTGGAGGAAGGAAGATGAGAAGAAGAAGGAGGAGGAGTTAGGTGCGGCTGCGGTTCAATTGCAGTCGCAGGGAAGAAGAAGAGAAAAAGAAAAAAGAAGAAGAAGAAGAAGAAGAAGAAGGAAGGAGGAGAAAGGTGCGGCTGATTTTCTGCTATAGGGAAAAGAAGAAAAAGAAGAAGAGAGAAAAGAGAAGAGAGAAGGGAATGTGCGGTTCAGGTTTCAAAGGAACAAAAGAAAGGGGAGAGCAAGGGTTCGGTGGCTGCTGTTTAAGGGTTCCAGCGATGGCAAGGAAAGAAGAGGAGGAAAAGGAGAAGAAGGAAGCTCTGGGTGAAGAAAGAAAAACCAGAGAATGGGAGAGAGAAATCATCACCACCATTGCTGAAACACAAGGGCTCTAATCTCATTGAAGTTGAAAACCGATGATGGTGTTAAATAAAAAAAAAAAAAGGTGTTCATTGGACCTGCTCCAAACCCAGTTTAAACATTAGAACAACCTTGGAAATCCTAAAAATGAATCGGCCTGGTGACATAATCAGGTGTGTTCCTTCGGTTTTAGGTTTGGGGGAGAGAAAGGAAAGGATGAAAGAGAAAAGAAGAAGGGGGCTGGATGGTGATTTTGGTCAAGAGAAAGATGGGTTGCAGGTTTAGGTTTCAGTAAGGGAAAGAAGTTGAAGAAGAAGAAGAAGAAGTTGCAGGTTTTGTTAAGGAAAAAAGAAAGGAAGGAGAAGGGGGTGGAGAAGATTCGGCCATGGAAAAAGAGAGAGGAAAGAAGATCAGACATGAAAGAAGAAAGGATTAGGTTACATGTAAGATTCTAATCTAAGGGTCTAGATTAAAAGAACAAAAAGTAAAAAAGAAAAAATAAATAAACCAAATCAAAGGTAAACACGTTAAAAAAAAAACAATTAAACCTAACTAATCTAAAAGAATCAATTAAAACTGATTATCTTTAATTGGACCGGAATAAATCAATTTACATCTAATAAACCGTATTGAACCAAACTGAAACTAATTAAACATAATTAATATAAATAAATCAACTATTAATAAATTAGAAACTAGTCTATTAATTAAACTAATTCTAAATCGCTATTGGGAGAAAAAAAATACCTTAAACCGATTTTAATCAAGAAACAAGGGGAGATAACCCTTGTGCTTCAAGGCCAAAACCAAACCGAACCAAACCGGACTAAGTCTCCCGGCTCAAGGAAGGATTACACATTTAAATTTTTATACTTTGAGAGATTCTTTATTTAGAGAAAGGGAATTAGCAAAAACATGTTCCTTCTCTCCAATCTCCTCCTCTTTTGGAAGAGAGGAAGGGCTATATTCTTATAGCCTTGGGACTTGAGACAATTCTCATATTTCCGATGTGGGACTAAAAAACTAGAGAGAATTGTCCAAAAAGGCTTGCTTTTGGACAAAGGGGTTTGGGCGCCATGTGGCACCCTTTAGTTGCTCAGAATGGAATCTGATACCGAACTTTGGAGTCAACTTTCGGGGGTCATATCTTTCAAACCGTTTGTCGGAATTCGACATGTAATATGTCGTTAGAAAGCTCAGTCCGAGCACTATCCAATGATGTGAGGCACGATTGTAGTCTCAACCAGGAACCTTTATGAAAATATGCATAAAGGAGGGACCCGGATCATATAATGAAAGAGAGAATCGGGCGTTGATTCGCATAGTTCTCGCATCAAAGTGTAATGTCCGAATTGAGGGGACAAACAAAAATAATCCACAACATCAAATTCTAATTTTTTGAAAAAAATTTCTCTTGAAAGTTTATAGGAAAATATGGTCATTTTCTACTCTAAGTTTGAAAATTCTCCAAGTCTAAAATATCCAACATGTAATCCTTCATATTGTCATCATTGCCGGGGGGTGACGAAATTCGGTCTCTAGACTAATCTAAGAAAACAACCAATTGGCTTTGTCCTTCTATTATTACTTGGTTTAAATGTTGCTTTGTTGGCTGAAACTAGGGATATAAACGGATCGAATTCGGCTTGAATAGGATATTAACCAAATTTAAATCCATTTATAAAGCTACTATTCAAATTCGATCCGTTTATCCGACCAAATACATAAAATGATATTAAATTCGAATTAGTATGATCATTTGATTATCCATTTATATAATTACTTTTTTTCTTTGCATAATTTTTTTTTTCAAACATAAAATCATTAGGAATCTTAAATTAATGATGTTCTTCTTCTTCATTTTCATGATCCAATTTTAATTTTATTTTTAAACTGATCCAAGTTTAAATTAATGTCATTTTCTTCCATTAACTGATCCAAGTTTAATGTTATTTTTAAGGCTACATAAATTTCTTTGATATTAACTCTTCTCTCCTTCGTAGATCTCAAATCCTTCTATCCTATCATCGTTCCAACTTTAGAGAAAACCCATTTGAGATACAGCTAGAGAGAGAGAGAGAGAGAGAGAGAGAGAGAGAGAGAGAGAGAGAGAGAGAGATTTGACATGTATTAGTATCACATATTTCTACACTATTATTATGTGATACAAATTAATATTTACTTAAATATTACAATAGAAAAAACGGATTCAGATATTCTTTACTGTCGAATAGCTAAACGAATCGGATAATAATCGGTCGGCAACTAGGAATTTCATGTTCGTATCTGCTTAGTTTATGGACGGATTTGGATAGTTTCTGGATATGCATTTTGGATACTCCTAAAAGAATACGAACCCGGATCAAATACGGATTTTCAACTATCCATTTATATCCCTAACTGAAACTTAAACTCCCCCTTGCCTCCCATATCATTATTTTCTAATTTTTTTTTTTAATACATTAGTATTGAATCACTTAAAGATATTATTTATTTATTAGTTTTTTTTTCCATCATCAAGGTTATTGTTTATTTTTTTATTTTTTTCGTTTGTCTCATCCATCATCACGAGTTTAGCAATCTATTTTTTTTATCAGATTGGATTGGTATCGATCTCAATCGATACTAATTAGATTAATATCGAATTTAATATTACATTCTTCATTAGGATTGCGACACATATGGTTTTAGGGATTAAAAATTTTGATAGAAGTATTTGATCTATATCGTTCTCAATCAATACCGATACGGACTACTTAATCCTTTCATAGTGAAAAGAGATTTAAATTTATGAGAACTCGCCACCTTCTAATGAAGGAATGGAACCCATGTAAAATATTGATTTTCATTCCCAATCAATTTGAAAAAAAAAAAAAGTTTAATAGATTACAAGTGAAAAAGATGAATAATCTATCTAGGTATTTAAAAAGAGCAGGAGAGAAAG
>NC_056557.1:36266100-36274669 GCF_013358625.1 Macadamia integrifolia
AAAAAAAAAAAAAAGAGGGAAATTTACTATCACTCCCCTACACTTGGCCTATATTTACTAAAACTCCCTTACCTTTTACTTTTTTACTGATACTCCCCTGCTTTTTTTATTTTTACATCTCATTATCCCCTGTTCTTTTTAAATGCCCAGATTATCCTTCATTTTCAGTTGTAACCTATTACACTTTTTTTTCAAATTGATTGGTTCAAAATATGATTTGAATCAAACCATTAATAAGTTTTGTCTCATCTAATCATCAAGGATATTGTAAATTCAAAAAATAATAATTTTGTATTCGATCTATATCTATATCGGCATCATATGTTCCAATCGGGTGCCACTCATTTTTATTTTTTTTAATCCTTAGATTGGCTGTGACCGATACCAATCTAATGCCGATAAAAAAATAGATTACTACATTTGTGATGATGGATGAGATAAAAAATAATAATAAATAAATAAATAAACAACATCCTTGATGATTAGATGAGACAAAATAAAAAATAATAATAAATAAATAAATAATATCTTTAAGGACACATCAGCTATGTCAATATCCTTGATGATTATGTGAGACAAATTTTGTGAGTGGTTTGGTTCATACCATATTTTAAACTAATCAATATAAAAAAAAAAAAGTGTAATACGTTACAAGTGAAAAGGAAGGATAGTTTGGGTATTTAAAAAGAGCAAAAGAGAAAAAAATTTAAAAATAAAAAAGCAGAGGAATATCAGTAAAAAAGTAAAAGATAGGGGAGTTTTAGTAAATATAAGCCAAATGTAAGGGGAGTGATAGTAAATTACCCAAAAAATAAAAAGTATGAAAGTTTTAGTAAATATAAACCTAGTGTAAGGGGGTGATTATAAAAATCATTTCAATGATTCGGTTTTCTTTCTCTTTTCTTTTCCTCCTTTTTCTATTCGCTTTTCTCTTTTCTCTTTTCTCTTTTCTCTTTTTTATTTTTTCTATCTCTGGAGTCTGGACTCACGACCTCACTAGCTTTGTTTACTTTTATATCAAAGAGATCTTTTTCCGCTTTTTTGGTCTTTACGTTTCCTTTCTACAAAGACCAGCTGTGAACGTGGATGAATCCTTCATCATTCCTTCTCCAAGAAGGAAAACTATACACTTTCTTTGTTGTATAAACCCCCTCCCCCAAAGTATCCACCTGGTTCTCATTGTCCGACGTCGTCTCGGAGACTCGATTCTGCAAGTGAGGCAGCAGCGAGCGACGGTCAACTTCTCCTAGAATCTAAGTTTTCTTCGCCGGAGAAGGTCAGAATCTCTCTCTTCTCTGTCATTCTCTCTTTCTCTCGTTTGATCTCTAGTTCATAACGGTTAGTTATTATTTCTTGGACCAAAGGAAATGACTTGCTTCATTGAAACAAGATCTCAGAAGCATCACAGTTGATCAATCACTGATGGAGGTCTTTTATTAGCAATAATGAAATAAATTTAGGATGGTATATAAATTTTCAAGAGCCTCGAATAGAGCTGAATGGAGGGCTAAGATCCAGGTGGCGGACCCCTATAGCTGTATGCTACTTCATTAATGAGTTCAGTAATTTGTTTTCTTCTTTTACTTGCCTTCTTCCCTTATCTTTACTTGAATCCTTGTGGTCGGCCCCATTAAATTGGAATAAGACTTAGTTGTTATCATATAAATTTTCCAAGAGCCACAGAGCAATTAGAAAACTGACCTTCCTCTTCTACATTTAAACTATAGTTACTGAAGTCTGAGAATCCCATAGAATCGGATAAGTGTGTGTTTTGATTTTGCTCTTTAGCTTGCATCACATAGACTCCAAAAGCTTCTCTATCTGATATTGATTTTGTTGTTTAATGTTTGTCCCAGAGGGTTACAGGCAGCTGAGAATGGAGACGATGATCAAGGTGGGTCCTTACGGGGGAGGGGAGGTATATAACACACCTTGGGATGAGAAAGGCCAAAGAATGGTAACCCAGATCTTCATATCCTATGACAGTTCATGGATAAAGTCCATACAGACTGCATATAACACTCTGGATGGAAAACTGCAACTATCTGATAAACATGGTGGAGATGGAGAAATATTCACAACGGTTGGTCAACTTACATGTAACACATAAATCTTTTCCTGTTCTGATGATTCATGAATAGAAAAACTAATATGTTTATGTTTCATTTGCAGATTGATATAGATTATCCTTCTGAGTTTATTACTGGTATTAGTGGTTATAACTGGTATTGGTACAAAAATGAATTAGCATTGAAGTCTTTAACTATTGAAACCAACAGAAGAAAGTTTGGACCCTTTGGGGAACAGGTTGGTAAGAGCTTCTGCATTCAGATGGGAACCAACAGATGCTTTGCAGGATTTCATGGAAGGTCAAACTCATCTTTTGTCCACTCAATTGGAGTTTATATTAAGCCTACCAGTCTACTTGAGGATACCACATCAAGTACCCACAAGATAAAGCTGGAAAGAAAGTAAAAACCTTAAATGAAATATTCTGAGAGTAGTCTACTTAATGTGTCACATTACCCTCATGCAAAGGTGGTAATTAGACTAGTAATTGTTGGATAGAATAGATATATTGCATGTCTGAACTGCCCTTTGTGTCAAATTTCAGAGATCAGTACAAATCATAGATACTCTTTCTATCAAAAAGTTTGTGTTACTCTTTTCTGAATAAATTTTCCAAGTCTTGCTATTAGAAGCTTGGTAGGGATATAAGTAGATAGTCAAAATCCGAATTCGAATTTGCATCTATATTCGTTTAAGGGTATAAGGGTACCCCATTTTCAATCCAAAAAATAATTATCTGATCCGATTAAATAATCAATTAAATATTTTGAGGGTTCTTGAAGTTTAGACAAGTTCTAGAGAATGAGGAAAAGAGCTAAGAAAACATAGAAAGGTGGATTACGAGAAAATTGTATTCTTGGGGGTGGAAAGTTTGAATTACACAAGCCAGAGAGTAAATGGATGATTGAAAATTTGGATTCGATCCACATCTGTATTTGTATCTGATTAAGAAATATCTAGATCCAATCACATCGGATCTGTATCTGATTCTTTACGTCTTATGCATAATAATGAAGAATAGCTGGAAACTTAGCAATTGATGATTGACCTTACATCTCAACTGAAAAGAAAAAAAATATTTGCTAGGCCCAAAAACTAAACCGCTGGGCGCTGGGTACAACAAGCATGCTTAGCCAGCATCTAGGCAGCATCTAATGTGTGATTGAGGAACGATCTGTTCTTAATAAAATGTTTCTTTCCTACAATTACTTGTCACTTGACCTCGTATATAAAATACAATATTACTTAAAATTGAGTTTTGGTTTACAAAATTACTCATACAATCTTTCCTTCAACATATTTACTCAAAATAAACATTGGCATTACAAAAACACCCAAAACAGTGTTATCCCTCATTATATAGGCTTTATTTTACATTTTTACTCACTCATCATTTAGAAGGCAGTGAGGGTCTCAACTGTCGGATGAACCCTAACATGCATTATGGTATGCTTGATCCGGGCGAGTCAGAGAACAAGTTGATTACCCTTTCTCCATTATTTGAATATATTGTTTATGCTTGCTATGTTCTATTCTCTGTCATTGATTCAATGGTACATTTTCCATTGTTTGCGAAAGTTAACTCAGTGGTGGATGTCCTAGCTAAAAAGGCTGTAAAATCAGCTTAGATGTGATAATGGAAATATTACTCTAAACTTTATTATCTCTAATCTTATTTGGGAGAAGCAGCGTCCTAGATGTAGATTTTCTTAATCTTTTTGTTTTGTTTCTTTACTCTGCTGATGGCAGTGCTGAAAGTGGAGGTGAAATAAATCTTATTTGTGTTTTTTGTATTGTCCCGATATACCGAGAAATTAATCCTGTGACAATTTTATTCTTTTAACTCTATTTTTCTGACCATTAGCCTAAAAAAAAAAAAGAAAAAAAAAAAAAAAGATCAAGGAGAAAAGAGTACAATCTAGTCGAGCATTCTTTATGCCCAGACATGAAATGATCATCCCACCCTATCTATTGGATACTTGCTCACATTACCCCTGCGCACAAAAAGGTTTATTATAAACTTGAGATAAAAGCCATAGAGACTCTTTACGTACAATTTTTATTTTTTGTGTTAAGTAGACTCTTCATTCTTGTAACATACAAGTTGAGAAGAAAGAAATGTGGTCAAACCACACTGCTGATGTGGCAAATCCAATGACACTCGGGCACTACAAAATGTTCTTGAAAGGAGCCTTCAGTGGGGGTTTGGAAATTGTTGCTGCCCGTTTTATCTTTCCATTCAAACAAATGAGACATTTATTTTCGGGCAATGGTTGGGCATGCTAGCAGGTTACCCAACAATTAGGTACATTAGTGTTTGTTAACCGTTGGATTTTGTCAGTTTCATTTCAATCGTTTGATTCACTTTTTATCATTTTAATTTTAATTGCATTTAAGAAAGAAATACTGAAAAATACGATACAGAGTTTCTTGGGAAATGGGAAAGAAATCCTTGTTAATTAAACAGGAACATCATTTGTTTTCTTTTTATTTTATTCAATATAAATACAAGGGGACCCACCAGTAATATGTTCTTACATATATCAACGATAAATATTGCATCTTCATCATCTAATGGTTAGTAGGATGCTAGCGTTCCTTATTCCTAAGTGACCTGTTAGTGTTAAGTTTGTCTCGAATTCTTGACCCGCTTTGAAGATTGACCCGATCCGACATATTTTGGTGGCGACCCGAATGGGAAATTTTCTGAGATCTGTGATGGAAGTAGAGGGCTTGGGCCGATAGGCCCAAGCCCGGAGCCCATCACTGATCTCGTATCTCGTATGGGGGTGCGGGGGCATAGCCCCCGCGGTATGGTTCGACCGGATCGACCTCGACCCGATGGGTCGAACCGCTATTTGGAGTATATATATATGATGTACTGTTGCTTGTTGAGAGTCATTGTATTCTAGGGTTTTCACGAAGCTAGGGTTTCAGGGCGAGTTCTTCCTCGCCGCTGCTAGGGTGTAATCCTTCTTCTGCATAGTGGATCATCTTCTTCTTCGCCCGAGGACGTAGCACACCACCCTGGTGTGTGAACCTCGTTAAATCTCTGTGTCGTACGGATCTATTATCTTTCTTTATTCGTGTTTCTTGGTGTTTGATCTAACAGAAACAGTAGGCTGACCTGATCAATCTGAACTCCCTAAATAGGTGGTGGCGAAGGAGGCCTGGTTCGTTTCCGTCCAACATTAGGTATACAACATTCGAGTTCTCTGATATCTATCTTCACCTCAAATCCCAAACTAACAAAAATCAATCGATCATAAGCAGAATCCAAAACAAATAAATAAATAAATTAAACAAAGGAATAAATAGAACCTGTGAAGAGATGTATGGACATATCTGGAAGTGAAATTTCTATTGAGGTGCTCATCGTCATCGTCACCCCCAAATTTTAAGTTTGAGCTTCACTGACAGGAAAGGCAGAAAATAAGTTGTATATAGATAGAATGGGAAAGCAACATCAATTCTGCTAAAGAATTAACAAATTTACTGTTTGAATTACCTTTCAAGTATGTGATGTGTTTGTTGTCCGCTTCTTCTTCCTCCGTTAACAATAATGCCTCTTATTGTGGAAGTTTCTCCTCATTTGATCTTCTTGCCATCGATGAAGAAGTTTGGGATGTGAGATATTTTGCTCCAATCTTCTCCTATCTCCTTTTGGCAACGTCGCCTCAAGGCGGGACACCTCATGATGTTCAACACTTGGAGTGCGGTGAGATGCTGCAACTCCCCCTTAGGTATTGACTTGATCTTAGAACATGTTCGGATATCCAGAATCTGAAGCGATGTGAGTTTCCCTAAGCCTTCAGGTAAGGACGAGAAAGGTGATTGTCTCACCAGCAACAACTTGTGGTTAGGGAGAAACATGTGGTTGTTTGGTACTAGTGACTTCGAAAATGAACCTCTGTCCCATTTTAAAATCAACTCTTCAATGTGTAGAAAAGGAAGATGGGAGGATGGAGATGATGGCATCCAACTCAACTTTGGACAGTACCATATGAACAATTTCCTCAGGGATGTAGCCTGGGTATGGTGATGTGGAAACGACTTTAACTTGAGTAAATTAAAAAGAAAGAGATACTGTAGACAAGGTATAAAGATGAACCCTTTCCTTTCTTGAAAATTCTATACTATTCTTAGATCCCAATCCTCCAAATTATGCATCTCAGCCAACTGAAATACTTTCAATTTTGGGAATATTGTGTCAACCCCACTGTCACTTGTTGTAGCACCATGATCAATTCCAAAAAACTCAACACCCATGAATTTTACCTTATCCATTCCACCTATTACAAGGGTTTCAAGGGATGGTAGTTTCCCCAGAGTCGGAGGGAATTGTTTACAATTCCTGCACCAACTTAGTTCCAAGAAAACCAGATTGGAGGAAATCGTAAAGTTTTCATGACTACACATCCAATTTGGGAACACAGCACCAGGGTAGTCCGTGATTATTAGTTTCTCAAGGTTTTGATGTGGTTGGAGACTTTCCAGCACATCTTCCATCCTCCCCGACAACATGTCTCTTCCATCAACTACTTCTTCTCCTTCTGTTTTACCTTCCTCTTCGTCATCAACGGCATTCTCACCAACACGTGGTGCTCCTTCTGTTTTACCTTCCTCTTCGTCATCAACGGCATTCTCACCAACACGTGAAACACCAGCTTCTTCTTCTTCTATATATTGTTCAACGACATCCTCATCAACCCTTGAAACACCGGTATATTGATTAAAATAGAAATACAAAGCACGAAGGTGTTGCTTATTCTTCAAGCATGCCAATTTAGCCTCATTTCCATTTTCCACCCTCCCCAAACCTATTATTTTTAGTGAACCTTTGAGCAAGTTGAGATCTTTCAGTTCTCCAATCTTACATCCTCCTCTCTCCACTCCACCAATAACGAAATATGACAAACCACGCAGTTTGCTCAACCTCCCAATTCCTTCTGGCAAGTAGCTTAGTTGGCGACATTCTTTCAGATCAAGGTCTATCAAATTGACTAATCCTCCAATCCCTTCAGGTAGTTTACGAAGATTCTTACATCCATAAAGGTGTAATATTTGCAAATTGCACAATTTGGTCATTGTTTTAGGTAATTCTTTAAACCTTGCCATGGACAACTCAAGGTACCTTAGATGTATCAACTTCTCTACCTCATTTGGAAGCTCTTCAAGGTAAGTACCAAGCAAATCTAAAGTTCTCAGACACGTCAAGTGTCCAAATAAGTCAGAAGAAAGTCTAGGAATCTGTGCTTTATAAATTTTAAGAGTGCACAGATTCTTTGCTTTGTGAATGAAAGAAGGAATCGTGTTTATCTCTTCTATTACTAGAGATAAATGACGGGTTCTACTAAAGTCAAATTCTTGCACATTAGTATCTTTAATTGTCAAAGTAAAGCATTCATTTTCTGCAAGGGATTTGGCAAAGTCATGGACGAGGTCATGCATTCGGAAACATTCTGTGACATCTTTCTGAAAAAAATGAACTCATGATCAAATGGTTGAAGTATTATTCACCCACTGCAATCAAATCATCACATTTGGCTGCCAAATGATCACCAAGAAAGCCTTGTGCCACCCATTGTTTGATTATGGCATATTTGTCCATATGATAACCTCTCGGGAGGTAAGAACAATATGCAAAGCATTGCTTCAAATGAGAGGGAAAATCATTATAGCTTAGTAATAGAGCTGGCAAGACTAGTTTATCAAGGGTTGATACAACCTTCCATATATCATTTTGCAATACATATTGCCACTCCTGTTTTGACTTTTTGAAACGCAATAAACTTCCTAGAGTCTTTGCCGAAAGAGGCAATCCGTTACACTTGTGTGCAAGTTCTATACCAATTTCTTTTAATTTCTCACACTCTTTTTCTTGCCTTCCATCAAAAGCATAACGTCTCAACAATGACCAACAGTTTTCATCAGACAATAATCCTAAACTGTGGACATATGCTGTGCCCATCATGATGGTAACCCTCTCGTTTCGTGTCGTAACAATAATTCTACTTCCTTGAGAACTGCATATGAGGGAAAGTCACAATGGATCCCACAAACTACGTGTTGGTGTATGATGTCTTGTATTCCGTCGCAGTTTAATCTAGGGAGTACTGGTGCAGCACCTAGACAGGCAGGACGGCGGTCCTGCTAGCTGGTTAACATGCCGTGGGGGTTGCAAGGTGGGCAGGAGGCCCCCTTGCATAGTAGGGTGTGTAGGGGGGCGCAACCCCTCGCTCGAATTTTTTATTTGAGGACAATTGTGTACTTTATGGATTAGAGTTTTTTCGCTATATATTTGTAGCGAGGGTTTCTTTCTCTGTAATGCAAGCAATACTGAGAGGGGTGAGGACGAGCGCTGTAACCCTATTCTCCATTGATAGTGAAGCAGGATCTCATCTCACCGGGGACGATAGGCAACCTTGTCGAACCTCGTAAAATCCGTGTGCATTGTTTGTTTTGTTTTTCCATTATCTTTTGCATCGTTTTAGGGTTG
>NC_056557.1:36274689-36310737 GCF_013358625.1 Macadamia integrifolia
TTAACATAGAAAATAAAATCCTAATTTAGCCTTAAGGAGGTTGTTTAGTTGGCAAAGACTAACACCTCAAAATTTATATGCCATATGTTTAACTCTCCTTGGGATTTAACAAAAAAAAAAAAAAAAAAATTACAAACATATAATATGATAAGAATGCCATTTTATACAATAAAAACCTTACATTTGATAATAAAAGAAAATAATCTAATCCTCACATAGAAAAAATATTTAATTGTAAAATAATTGTAAAATAATCTTAAATCTAAATGATTCTATCTTCTAATAATGAAAATATAATATATTTTTTTAAATAATTAAAATATCATGTAGTTTGATTAAAATACCCCTACATGCAAAATCCGGTCTAACATTAAAAAAATGATAATAATAATAATAATAATAATAATAATAATAAGAATAAGAATAAAAAATAACATACTCTATTTGAAAAAAACAAAAAAACTTGTGATCCATATTCTTATAGGGAAGAAACTACGCAATTTTTACTTACAAAGTAAGAAGATACATCCATAAAAATTACGTGATCATTATTTACTTGAAGTCAAAAAATGTTGATGAAAAATTGTGATCCGTATATACAAAGGTAAATACTCATTCGGAGCTAAAAAAAGAATATATTGATAAATCTTCAGGATCTGTTATCACACTGGGAATAGACTAAGTAAGATTTACTCATAAGGTCCAAAAATGTTGATGAACTCCTATGCTCCATATTTAAATAGGCAAGACTATTGTGATCATACCCACACAAACTCGGAAAACATTATAAACCTATCATCTGTACTCATATGAGGAAGACACTGACTGATGCTTACTCATAATGCTGAAAAATATTGTTCTTATTTTTCATGCTTTTCCTTTTCCTTCTTTTCTGTTTACTTCCCAGATTCAACAGTAAAAGCTTTTGATTGGAGGGTTGGGATTAATCAAAAGGATACCATCTTAATATCGAGCCGAACCAAGGTCCATACTCAAAAAGATTCTTATAGTGGAGATATTACGTTTTTTATAGATTGAATCACCACCTAAATTAGTGTCTAGGATCCGTCAATATGACTCCATGTATAACCTTAACATGGATTATTATAATTATTATTTTTTTCTTGATAGAAATCCTAATATGGATTAATTAAAATCATAGATGGGTACGTATCGAGATACAATCTGAGGGAGGTCTTAAGCACTCTAGCTTGCTTGACTTTATAGTCGACTTGTTTGGCTGATTAGTATTGGATACGTCTTGAAGTCACCACAGTTGGAAGATCACTCTCTGATCCCTGAGTTTTATAAATAGTGCCAGATCTATTAATATTTTGTTATTAATAGATGCTAGAAGCATGCATGTAGGGGTGTCAACGGTCCGGGTTGGTGCGGTTTCGGTCCGGTTCCACCGGTTTCGGTGTGAGTTTGGAAGTGACCGAAACCGACCCATTAAGGATTTATCGGTTTCGGTCCGGTGTCGGCTTCGGTGCGGTTTGGGTTCGGGTTGGTACCGGTTTGGATTTATTAGGTTCATTTCGGTTTGGATCGGTTTTTTAAACCGGTATGGAGCCATTAGGAAACAACCAAATGATGAATTGTTGAACTTCGGTTTCTTAAATCGATTTGTAACCGGGTTGGTTTTGGTTTTTGGTCTAGTTTGGATTCGATTTTCCATACAAATTTATACAAAACTATTCAAGTTTTGATTTTTTTAATGAATTTTGGAGTGTTTCGGTTTCTTACCGGTTTGTTTCGGTTTCGGTCTGGGTTTTGAGCCGGTTTCGGTTTGGTTTCGGGTTCATCCGGTTTTCGGTGCGGTTCGGTTTGGTTTTGGGGTTACAATACTCGAAACCGAACCGAACCAATAAGGCTTCGGTTCGGTTCGGTCCGGCCGGTTTTACCGATTCGGTTTAGGAATTGACACCCCTACATGCATGCAATAAATTTACTTATAGATGAATTCTCACATTGAAGAGGAATTTCTCCAAAATCGAGCAATTTGTTGGAATTAGGATTTGGTCCTATTTATAATTGAGGGGTCCCACTCTGTTTTATGGAAGTTTTCCAAGAAGAATCATCCCAATTCATTAGATCTTGAGGAGATATCTCATTTTGAGCTTTATGTTTCATTTAATTTTAAAAAAATAAAACCAAGATAGAAAAAAAAAAGGCACAATAAGGTGCGAAAACCAATGAATGACATATGATCATGTCGTGCATGTCATTGATAAGATCAGTTGAGGTAGGGAGTAGACAAAATCAATAAACCTATAAAAAAAAAAACTGAAAGCCCAACTAACATTGGAGTGGAGCACCTCAAAACAAATAATTAACCCTGTTTTAATGATGCATAATAGACAAACAGTTGCTTCCTTGGTCAAAGATCTTTTGAAGTATTCTAAAGTAAATGCGAAAATCAAGACCCAATTTATAGTTAAATTGAAATATTTTAAAATCCTCTCTCAAGTATGGCTGCTGCATTTTTGAAAATAGAATTTAACGAAATAACAAGCAAATGAGCTCATTTTCAAACCATTTTATAATACAAGGGTTATTAGAGTAAAAACCATCAAACCATGAAAAATGGATTGATTTCAAGGTTGTTTACTAGTCAACCATACTGCTATTTTCAAAATTTCTCCAAGATAATTCAAGTTGTTAATTCGAGGCTAGAGAAGACCACCTTAACCATAATCGTTTCAAACATCCATAAGGTGACCAAATGAGTCCTTTATGTTAGTGATTCTAAATCTTAGAATCATTTGAATTACCTATAGTGTATAGAATACAAGAATGAATAATGGAAAGAAATCAATCACATACCCGTTGAGCGTGAATAAAGTCCCTAAATCAAGGTTGACGCTTGTACCACGAACTATGATGAAGAACCACGCAATATGGGTCCTTCTACTGAGATCTTCTGCAGCCTCTTACTATGGGATTTTATATTCTCTCTGTCTCTACACTAGCTCTGTGAGAAAGCAGTGCTCCCTAAATATTATTATGAAAAAATAATAGCTGCAGGGACCATGTATTCTATATATAATAGAATTCCTAAACCCTATTCCATTCCCACAATAGAATAGGGCTAGAAGTTTCCTAATTAGAGTGGTCCTTATTTTCTTGGGCCCAATGGGTCAATCAATATCAGTTAAGCCCACATAAGAGTCCTAACAATCTCCCACTTGGGCTACACTGATACTGATGTCTTCCCATTGACATCTGGCCAAATAATCCCAAGATTGAATACCACTCAAAACAAACTTTGATCCAATCAATAATCTCCATTATTGAACAATAGTAGAAAATACACCTCAATATACGGCATATAACTATCTAATGTTACAGACAACAGAAAATTATCAATTCAAATCGTCTGGAAACATAGATATAAGGAATTATATCATAACTGTGATCACATAAGATATATCCTTCCTTATAGGTCCGTTCCTGATCTAAAGATCAGCCTACCTTGAAAACCTCACAGGTAGAGAACTTTGATATTAATCAATACTTAGGCAAACCGCCATTTTCTTGTATTAATATCTCACTTTGGCATACAGCCTATGGTTAACAACCATCTCCATGGATTTAGGCTAAATACCGCCATAAATCACGAAACTTGGCTAAACACCGCCATTAACTGTGACATGTCAAAGTAAACCACAATAATCATACAACAATATGATGAGAGAGAATATAAATGAACACTATACTGGAAAGTAAACATCCTCAATATAGATTGTGCTCATAATGTATGATCTAACAAAATAATGCTTATTACAATACCACTATGGATAAGTAAACTCCCACTAAACAAGCATATCAAAAGATTCCATCACACCCATGTTAGAAACATGAGTCTTAAAAATTCCCACTGGAAGAGCTTTGGTCAAAGGATCAGCAACCATCTCTTCAGTAATAATATGCTCAACAGCGATCTCCCCAGCGTTGATCTTCTCGCGAACCACAAGATATTTAATCTCAATGTGTTTGGAGCTGCTAGATCTCTTGTTATTCTTTGCAAAGAAAACAGCAGAAATATTGTCACACCACAAATGCAAAGGCTTAGAGATGGAATCTATAACTTTCAGTTCAGATATAAAATTTCTCAGCCACACTTCCTGCTTGGTAGCTTCATAAAGTGCCACAAACTCAGCTTGCATAGTGGATGAAGCTAAAATAGTTTGTTTGGCACTCTTCCAAGAAATAGCTCCTCCTCCCAATATAAAAATGTATCCAGAGGTAGACTTTCTATCATCAGTACACCCACTGAAGTCCGAGTCAGAATACCCCACAACTTCAAATTTTTCTGATTTACTGAACACTAGCTTGAAGTCCTTTGTCCGCTGTAAATAGCGCATGACCTTTTTTGCTGCAGTCCAATGAGCCAAACCAGCATCAGATTGAAACCTGCCAAGTACACTAATTGCAAAGGCAATGTCAGGGCGAGTACAAACTTGTGCATACATCAAACTTCCAACGGCAGAGGCATAAGGCTTGTCATTCATTGAGCTCCTCTCAATATCATTCTTTGGACATTGTTGCTTGTTCAACTTGTCTCCTTTACTGATGGGTGCTTCACCACCAGAACATTTAGACATGTTAAACCTCTTTAAAACTTTATCAAGATATGCCTGTTGTGATAGCCCAAGTAACCCCCGCGGCCTATCACGACTAATCTCGATTCCAAACACATAACTTGCTTCACCCATGTTCTTCATTTCAAAGTTTTCTGAAAGAAAACCCTTGGTCTCCATCAATAAGGTTTTGTTGCTGCTAGCCAACAGAATGTCATCCACATAGAGCACAAGAAAGATGAAACTACTCCCACTGAGTTTCAGATATATGCACTGATCGATTGGATTCTCTACAAAACCAAAAGAAGTCACAACTCGATCAAATTTTAAGTACCATTGTCGAGATGCTTGCTTTAACCCATAAAGAGACTTTTTCAGCATACAAACAAAGTCCTCTTTACCATTTTCCTCAAAACCTTCAGGTTGTCTCATGTACACCTTCTCTGACAGCTCTCCATTCAGAAATGCTGTTTTCACATCCATCTGATGTAACTCTAGGTCAAAATGGGCAACAATGGCCATGATAATTCTGAATGAGTCCTTTGATGAGACAGGTGAGAAGGTTTCCTTGTAATCTATCCCCTCTCGCTGAGTAAAACCCTTTGCCACGAGTCTAGCTTTGTAGCGTTCTACTCTACCTTGAGAATCTGTCTTGGTTTTGAAAACCCACTTAGATGCAATAGCCTTACAATCCTTTGGAATTTGCACTAATTCCCATACTCCATTGTTGCTAATGGATAACAGCTCTTCCTTCATTGCTTCTACCCATTTGTCTGAATGCTTATGATTAACTGCTTGAAGAAAAGTAACAGGGTCTTCTTCTTGTCCTATGTCAAACTCACACTCATTCAAATAAGAAACATAATCAGAGTGCAGAGAAGGCTTGCGCACTCTAGTAGACCTCCTTATAGGTTCATGTGGAAGCCTACCAATATTAGCGGTATCAGGAGGTGAAAGTGGGTCTGCAATAGCAATATCTGTCCCAACTTGCAAATCATATTCAATTGGAGTTTGAGTGACTGTATCATCAGACAGGATGGGATTGAGATCAATAAGTGAATTTCTCAACTCAACAGGTGCTATCTCAGGAGTGTCATACTCCCCTTCTTCAAAAGAGAAATTACGAGGAGTTCTAGACTCTTCATTGCATTCAACAAATCTAGCATGAGTGGTCTCTACAATTTTGTGTCCTGGACCAGGACAATAGAATCTATACCCTTTAGACCTCTCTGGGTATCCCACAAAATAGCAACTTGTAGTCCTTGAGTCAAAAACTTTTTCTTGAGGGTTAAAGACTTTGGCTTCTGCTTGACATCCCCACACTCGCAAGTGTCTAAGGCTAGGTATTCTGCTACTCCAGAGTTCATAGGGAGTCTTATTCACAGATTTGCTTGGCACTCTATTGAGAAGGTAAACAGCAGTTTTAAGTGCCTCTCCCCATAAGGATTCTGGTAAGGTGGTATTGCTCACCATAGAACGGACCATGTCTTTCAGAGTACGATTTCTTCTTTCAGCTACTCCATTCTGCTGAGGTGTTCCAGGCATGGAATATTGAGGAGCTATCCCATGTTCTTGCAAGAATTTTGCAAAAGGACCAAGCAACTGCTCAAAATCACCACTTCTCCCATAATATTCTCCACCCCTGTCGGATCTGACCACTTTGATCTTCTTGGAGTGGAAAAGTTTAACTTCAGCTTTAAAAATCTTGAAAACATCTAGAGCACTAGATTTCTCACTGATAAGGAAGACATACCCATATCTTGACCAATCATCAATAAAAGTTATGAAATAACGGTGCCCAGTGAGTGTAGGGACAGTAAAAGGCCCACAGATGTCAGTGTGAATGAGGTCTAATACTTCAATGCTGCGAGTAGCATCCTTTTTCCTGGAGATTGTCATCTTTCCCTTAATGCAATCTATACATGTTTCCATGTCCTGAAAATCAATATCTTTTAATATCCCTTCCTTTACCAATCTTTTCATCCTCTTGATTGAAATATGACCCAACCTTCTATGCCACAACATGGAGGATTTCTCATCAATCAGAGACCGTTTCACTCTCACATTCAGAACCCATGAAGAATTACAATTCAATCTATAAAGCCCATCAACAAGAGTACCACTACCAATAGAGATAGAATCATGTAATAAACAAAATCCAACTTGATTAAAATTAACAGAATAACCATCTGAACAAAGTCTAGAAACTGAAATCAAATTCCTCCTCATAGAGGGAACATAAACAACATCCTTCAAATCAATAAATGAGTCTGAATGAAAAAATAATCTAATAGTTCCTATGGCTTCCACTTCAACTCTAGCTCCATTGCCCACGAACACCGTCACTTCATCCTTGCTTGGCACCCTCCTGTTTAGGAACCCCTGCAAGGAATGAGTGACGTGAATAGATGACGCAGAATCTAACCACCATGAATCAATTGGTACATTAATCAAGCAAGATTCAAAACATACTAAGGATAGATTCATACCATCATCCTTCTTTTTCTCAAGGTAAGTCTTCCTCTTAAAACAATCCTTCTTCATGTGTCCTTTGGCCTTGCACCAAAAACACTCTATGCCACTCATGTCTTTTTGTACCCCAGATTCTTTGAAATTTTGCTTTCCCTTCTTGTTTTTCCCTCCTTTAAATGGAGTGAATTTTTCTTTCTTAAAGAACTTCTTGATCCCTTTGTTAGGTCCCATAGATGATGAAGTCTTACCTTGAGTAAGATTGGCACTTTCAACTTTGGTCCTATTAATTGTTCCCTCTTCCTGGGTTACCACAGTGATCAATTCATCAAGACCCCATTTATCCTTCAATGTATTATAAGTAGTCTTAAGAGTCTTGTAGCTCTCAGGTAGAGAATTCAAGGCAATGGTGACCACGAAGTCATCATCAAAGTTAATACCTGTACCTCTGATCTTGTTTCCTAGGGAAATCAATTCCAGTATATGCTCTCTAGCACTTCCTACTCCATCAAATCTAGCCCCAGTCAATTGGCTCATGAGATCGTGAGCCTGTGATTTCTTAGAGCTATCAAACTTAGCTTTTATAGCAGCCAAATACTCAGAAGCAGTATCCTTTTTAGCAACACTATCCTTGATAGACTCAGGCAAAGCACTTTTAATAACAGCCAAGGATTTCCTATTTGCAGTGACCCACTTGTCATAATCCCCTTTCTCAGTTTGGGTACTGGTTGCAGTAGGTTCAGCTGGTTTGGTGGTTCTAGTACACAGGTCTAGGTCCTTGAGAATCATGTAGACCTCTAAGTCTTCCATCCATTTGTTGAAATTATCCCCAGTAAGCTTAGGAATATCAAGTACACCAAAACTAGAAGACATCCTGTTGAATATTTTAATAAAGAATATTCTATTCAACATACAGACATATATGTAAAAGAATAAGCATGTAACAATTAGCAAAATTAAACATTACATGCTCAAGTATCAATTACTTCATGAGTGTCAACCGGAACTACATTTCTGACCTTTGGGTCTGAAACATACTGGTCCACTCAAGTTTCTGCTATTACTGCGAGACTTCTTCTAACTTTCAAAAAGTACCGCCATCTTTGGATGGACAGCATCTTCTAGGTTGAGAAATCCTTATTTTTTTTTTTTACTTGTTTTAACTTTAACTTTAACTTTTCTTTGATAATGTCACCTTTGGGTGAACATTAGCAACCTTGCTACCAACCATTATTCTTTGTCTTTTCAAACAAAGAAGACCTTTGATTTGTATTCTATTACAATAAGGTTGAACTTTACCACTTTGGTGGATTCCACCCAATCTTACTGTAATAGTCTACAAATTCATTCCGGCAGCTAAAAGTGGGATTGTTTAACCATGAATAAAAAAAATATTCATAAACAAAAGCATGAACTACATTACCAAGAATAAACAAGTTCATATTCTGATATGCAAGTAATGTATGAGTTGATTTTCTTTCATTTCTTCCAATTAATAGGAAAATTATAAAGAATCATTAAACACCCATACTTGTAACTTATACAAAATAGATCATAAAAGTTGATCAAAACTAGGCTCATAATATATCAAAACGAAGAGCACGAAAAACTGGACTCAACGCAAAAAACCAGGGTGAAAAATTCTTCACCGTTTGCCCGTACGAGCCATTTGAAGTTACTGTTTTTTTTTTTTAGGGAATGAAAATCAATCCAATCAACCGGTTCGGGCAAATTAGTTTCGGGTCAAAGTTCGGGTCAACGACCCGGTCAACCTTTGACCGAGTTGGTCATGAGTTGACCCACTGCATCCCGGGTCAACTCGGTAGGGTTTCCGAGTTGACCCGGCGATGACTCGCCGCCGTTTTTTTTTTTTTTTTTTTTCTCTCTCCTCCGGAAGCCGATTTCCGGGGCACGTGCCGACGCGTCGGAGGTTTCCGGTGACGTGCGGCATACCCGCGACCATCTTCTCGTGCTCTACAACTTCCGTGAAGAAAGTTTTCCCATACGGGATCTTTAAGTGAGAGTAAAATAATGATTTTCATAAATAGAAACCCAAATCTTTTTTTTTTTTACATAATTTCTTGATTCTAACACCATAGTGTAGGCTCTGATACCAATTGTTAGTGATTCTAAATCCTAGAATCATTTGAATTACCTATAGTGTATAGAATACAAGAATGAATAATGGAAAGAAATCAATCACATACCCGTTGAGCGTGAATAAAGTCCCTAAATCAAGGTTGACGCTTGTACCACGAACTATGATGAAGAACCACGCAATATGGGTCCTTCTACTGAGATCTTCTACAGCCTCTTACTATGGGATATTCTCTCTGTCTCTACACTAGCTTTGTGAGAAAGCAGTGCTCCCAAATATTATTATGAAAAGTAATAGCTGCAGGGACCGTCAGTATTCTATATATAATAGAATTCCTAAACCCTATTCCATTCCCACAATAAAATAGGGCTAGAAGTTTCCTAATTAGAGTGGTCCTTATTCTCTTGGACCCAATGGGTCAATCAATATCAGTTAAGCCCACATAAGAGTCCTAACACTTTACACAGGAGATTCACGAATGGTTCAATCGAAAAAAATTAGACATAAAAGTTCTAAATGAATAGTTCACAAGTAATTATAAATTCCGTTAAGGGTGAATCTTGTTGTAATCAAAGTGGCGAAGTACTACAAACTTGAAACCTTCTTTTGATGGCTCTCTTTGTTATTCCAAAAAAAAAGTTGTTTAAGTTAGAACTCAAGGCCATAGCTTAGACTCAGCTTACCGTAGCCTGGGCCTAGAAATCTCAGCTATGTCATGTTTTGTGAGTTGAAAAGACCAGCCCAAGCCCGACTAGCCTCAAGGTGGGCTCGGACTCTCTCAGCCAAACTTGCCCCCCTATTAATTACATGCAATCAGATTTTTCCATCAATTAATTTGATGCAATCAAATCTTTAATCTTTACAAAACCTACAAAGGTGGTGCATGTCATGTTAAGTTGGGTTGACTTAGAAAATGTTGAAGCCTAACCCATCTTGTATTGGCCATTTGGGTTCAACAGCGCATTGGTCAATCATAACCTTTTTCAATCGAAAAAAAATTGGCTGCTGCCCAAGTTAGTTGCAACTCATGTTTGCAGCCAATGAAATGGAATAATTTATCTTTTTTCTTTGGGTTCACAAATATCCTCTTGGGATTTAGTACTTCTGACAATACCCTTATGGATTATTTCATTGGCTGTAAGCAGGGATTGCAACTACTTGACTGCAACTCGGCCAGCAGCTAAATTTTGTCCTTTTCTATCAGTCTCACTTCGACCCCTAAATTCAAAGTTCTACAAATTCTAATCATGTATAAACATTTGCACAAAGAAAAAAAAAAAAAAATTCATTTATAAGCATTGAACTATCAATTATGCCTGTAAGGTAATATAGGCTTTTGGTTGACCATTGACCATTGAACAAATATTTTTCTCCCGCTTTGTTTATTTCTATCTAGTGTGAGATCATTAGGGTCGCCATTGGTGATGTTATCAATTTCCTACACTAAATGGGTCCTTCTAGAAATCACCTCCCCTGTGTTTTTTGATGTGATTTCTCACATTGGCATCATAGGCAACTTCTCTCTGTTCATAAATTATGGGAAAGAAATTGATACACTATCTTTTTATATTGTTGTCATATACGACTAAAAGGGAATAAGAGTTATAGGAAATGTTAATTCAGAAAACTCATATCATTAAATGAGAAGAGAGAGATAGACAAAAGTGCTAAATTGGGATTTAGGCTATGTTGGAGCTTAATAGACAAATCAATTTGACTCCCTAATTCTTCTAATAGGGTCGGCGTTTTCGTTTTTTTTTTTTCTTTTAAATTGTCGAAACTTGAAAGAACCATCTGAGTGGAGAATTTTATTGCTACTTGGGTTGTAGGAGCTTTCCTCATATCCAGGCTCATAGCCAAAGAAATAGAATAATTCACTTCCTTTCTTCCACTAAATTTTATTATTTTCAAAATATCTTTCAAGATTCAATTTCTTTTGCCTGGGAATCAAATTTTATCACCCAACTAAGGAATGGATGGAGTCTCTTACTACATATTGTGAAACACAACAGTTCACTAACCTGGGATACAAATCATACTAGGCCACCTCTCTCTCTCTTACTTAGGTAATAACAAAAAACCATAGAAAGAGAATGTTCAAAAATAAAAAAGCAAAAACCAATTCCTATTAGGGGGGAATTGTTAACCCCTCAATGGCTCAAGAATAGGTTAACGATTATATAGCAAATTTGTCACCTTTCAGACACAAACCCTGAGGACCCGCTCACAAGAACTTTGTTAAAGGAAACGAAGGGTCTCCCTTAAAACAACAACTAATTGCTATATATAATGAAACCAATCAATTAAGCCCTTTAAATACCCATAAACATTTACTTAAAAGATTACATAAATCCAGCAATTCCTACAGAAACAATCAAGAGAGAGAGAGAGAGAGAGAGAGAGAGAGAGAGAGCTATAGTAAATAAAAAAAGCCTCAGCAATGGCTATGAGGAGGGTATTGATGCTATGCTTGGTGGCTATCATGGTATGCTTATTGCTGGTTGAAGTCACAAAAGCTAACACAGACACTGAAGTACTCTGTAACCCATTACTTGATAAGAACTGTCAAGTACCATCAATTCCTAAACCTCCTGTGGTAGGGGATTCTGGTGATCAAGATGATGAAGAAGAGCCAACTGATTTGGCAAAGAAGATGGCTAGCAGCCCACAGCCACAGAAGGATGTCCAAGTTGGACAGACACAACCAGATATTGGATTCAAGCCAGCTGAAGATATAATTGTTTTGGGTCATTGATGCATTAAGGCTTAATAAGGCCTCTACCATTGTATTCTCTTTTATTTTAATTTTTAAAAATTGTTAACTAGTTTGCCTAGCTAATGCACCCAATATCCTCCTCCATTGTCTGAAGTAAGAGCTCCCTCTAAAATTAAAGGTCTTGCTTTTATAATTACATATAATCTGTATAATTATTTAGGGGAAGTAAGATATTTTCCTCAATTTATTTAATTTTCAAGAATTTTATAATTGAATAGGGGTCATGTGAATTCTGGATTACCCACTTGAGGGTTCTTACCATTTGAGCAAAGAAAGAATTTGATCACCCTCATTTCAAGGAACTTTGTATCTTTGATATATGAGAGGATCAAAAAATTAAGGATAGAAACAATTTGGGGCGAAAATATCCTCAACCCATTTCTCAGGAAAAGAAAAATGACGCCTCTATTGATGTTTTTTCATGCATTCTCATTGGTCCTTGTGTACATTTAGGAATCACACTTCCTCATAGAAAACATTTTATCTTTTTTAATTTTTGAGAGAGGATTGGAATCTCTCATGCCACATGAACAGGACATGGGGATCTGATTTGATCAACAGAGGGTAAGGGTTAGAGAGTCCTACAGTTGGTTTTGAATCTTAACTAGAGATCCAATTGATGGTTCTAAAGCTTAGATCAGATCAATCAGTGTCGACTAGATTAAAATGATATCAGCTTTGATCGATTTTCGATTCTAATACACATATATGATCTAAGGGTAAAATCATAATAAAATTGATTTTAAAAAAATAGAAGTAGATCTGTCCAATAAGATCCAATCCAGGCCGATCAATAGATGATTTGATTCTCAAATCTCAATTTCTCAACTAGTAAATAATTGCCATATAATTCTTTTTTTAGTAAGTACTTATCATAAGCCAAAAATGAGCTCCTTATCATTCATTCTCTCCAGCTAAGCTAAGAAAATCCCACGTGGAAAAAATTTATGGAAAGAAAAATTTCAACCAGATTCTATTTTTAGAGAATCTCTCTCCCTCTCTCTCTCTCCCCAAAAACTTGGAAAGAAAGTAATTAAAATTTTGTACATGAATTAAAAAAAAAAAAAATCAGATTAGTTGCAGAGGAAATTGTAACTTGGAAAGAACTTACTATCAAATTAATGAAAGTAATTAAACTAAGAGATCCAACTTACAAGTAAACAACACCAATGGTGCACCAGATTAACATTAACTAACTCTATTTATTTCAAAAATAAATTAAACTAACTAGCTATACCCTTAACTGTTCAAATAATAAAAACCATATCCTTAAAGGTTACCATACCCAAAATCTAAATGAAACCCATGAGGAACAACAGTTGAAGAAGTACTCCCTTCATCCATTCTAGCAGGAATAACTCCCAAAGGAAGTGGATTTATTGCTAACAAAGAAGATGGTGAAGAAGCTTCTTCCATAGCCAAATCATCAACTCTCTTAATCACATTCTTCCTAAGCTCTTCCATGGCCAACCTATATTGTTTTAACTCATGCAAATCAAGTTCATCAATTGGTTCTTCCCACCAAAACTCTGGTGCAACTTTTTCTTTCTTCATCTCTAGTATCTCTCCTCTCTTCTTCTCGGCAACAAATTCATCGGAAACCTCCGTAAATTGCCGGCTAAGCTCGCGAACCACATTGCTCCGGTGAAGTGCCAAAGAACCACCACCACCACCACCACCACCACCGCCACCACCACCATCATTAATGTTCTGAATCTGATCAATATATTTATTAATCACAGAATTAACAGATAAATGGCCAAAGGAGTATACCTTACCGGCCGGAGAAAAGACGATTAAGGCGGTCTCAGCGCCACATAAGATGCAGAGCTCACTAGCTTTCTTGAAGAGCCCATTCCTTCTTTTAGAGAAGGTAACTTGTCTATGATCTTCGTTTTGAATTCTCTTGATATCAATCTTTTGACGACCCCTACTACTCTTCCCCATAATGAGAGAAATAAAGAAGGTTGTGGTTGTGGTTGTGGAGAGAAGCTTTTTAAGGTTGAGAAGAGAAATAAAGAAGGTTATAGAGAAGCTTTTAAGGTTGAGATGAGTTTAAGGGTTTGATTTCTTTATATAGAGAAATTGATTTAGTGAAAGTTTGATCTTATTGATTCTTGACAATCTTTTTTTTTGTCATAATTATGACAATTTTTTATATTCTGTATCTGATCGTGATAAGAAGAATGCTAATTAGTAACCATATTGGGAGCTGAAGATTTTGTGCAATTAGCCCCTTTTTTTTCCATGTTTAAATCAATCGTTCCTTACACTAGAGAGAGAGAGAGAGAGAGAACCCTATCATAATTCACACTTACCAGGACGTGTGTACGTGTGACGGTGTCATTAACTCTGGTCCTAGCAGCTACAAATCTATTCCCTCTCTCTCTCTCTCTCTCTCTCTCTCTCTCTCTCTCTCTCCCTCTCTTCTCTATCTACGTATATATACCTCATGCATGGGCTGGGTCCGGTACTGGCCATTTTAGGTCCATATTGAAGCCCATCCACTAAAATAAATAATTACTCCAATAAATCATGATATCTAATATAATAAATTATAGAAATAATATCCGAATTTTTTGTCTGATTTTTATTTTTGTAAATGAATAATTCTTGATTCTGATTTTTATTTTACCTATTTTTTGACCAAACGAGTAAATTAACCAATCGAGTTATTCCGAATAATTCTCCGTCTGAATAATTCCCAAATCCGAATTTACTAACTAGGGTTTTAACCTAATTTGTTTTCAGGTTGGGACTTATTTTATATGTTTGGGAAATTTTTTTACATCTTCACTTAAAAAAAAAAACCATTTTTTTCCCTTCTATTGATACTACAAAGGGGAGGGGGACTAACTGAGGAACAAGAGTCTCAAAAACAAGACCTCCCGGGTGCACTCCAACTAGTTGCAGTAAGTAGCTGTCCACAAAAGAACCTCTTGTTTGTTATGATCATAATCCACCAAACTTTTTCAAACATTGAAATGGAATAATGTTATCATCCATATTATTGAAAAACATAATATATATATATATATATATATTTTAGCTTTAAAGTTTAAAACCAGAACTGAATAAAAAATGATTCCATGTTTTGAAATCAAAACCGAATCAATTGATTTCGGCTCAATTCGGTTCTGTTTTAAACTCACTTTCGATTTCGGTTCTTGATTGACAACCTTAAACTATAATGGACTTTCTTTTACGATTGTTTTATGATCGTGTATTGGATCTTAGAATGGTCTGATCAGGCTCCTAGCCAATGTTCCTTTAAAGCATTACATGGGCAGGGAAGGTATGATGGTGAGGCAAAGGAGAAGAAGGGGAACTGAATATGATTTGAGGACCAAAGAAATTGAAGCAATAGAAGAATAGTAGTAGCCGGAGGTAGTGAAGCAGGGAGCTAGGTGGGGTTCCGATTTGGAGGAACAGAGTGTTTGACAATACTAGAGTGAAATGAAACTTCACTGTAAATAGAGAACAACATTTTCCTAGTGCAGTTGGTGAGCTGTAATGCATTAAAGCCCATGCTCACCAGGTATTCGAGCCTCTTAGCTGTTATTAGGGGTGCAACGGCCTGAACCCGCCCTGGGCCCACCCTAATCCCGAACAAGTATCAACCCAAAATTTTTTGCCCTGAGGGCAGCTCGACCCTGAAATTTTTGACACTGAGTCAGGGTTAAGGTAGGCAAGGGTTGATGTCTTTGGCCCTCCCAGCCCACCTTGAACCCGGCCTTGATTTTTTTACCTTGACTTTTGGCCCTGGTTTTGGCTCAACCCGACCCTAGTTTTGCCCCTGATGTTGACTTTGGATTTTTTGTTTTTTTAGAATGTTCTCCTCTTTGTTTAACATGACAAGGGTTTTGCGATCTTCAGATTGTTTTTCTTATTAGGATGATGATCTTTTTATTTATCATGACAAATAATTGAAATTTTTTAGATTATTTGCTTTCTTAGGATGATCTCCTCATGACAAGTAATTGTGATTTTGTGTTTTTTATTTTTTAGTTATTTCATCTTTTGCAAGGTCAGGGTCAGGGTATACCCGGCCCTTGATGGCAAACTAGGGTTAGGGTCAATAAAGGTCATCCCGCCCTGAAAAATCAGGGCCAATCAGGGTGGGTAAGGGTTGGGCCTGGGTTGAAGTTTTGCAGCCCTCAATCACGGTCAGGGCGGGTTTGGGCCCAGTTAAGGGGACTCAGGGTTGGCCTAAGGTTTTAAGAAGCCTGACCCAACCCGACCTTGTTGCACCCCTAGATGTTATCTACTTCCTCTCCCTGCCTACCAAAAATAAGATAAAAAGAAGTGTAACCATATACTATTGCATATTTTGTGGGTGTGAAAGAAATCTTCACGTTCGCTCCCATCAAATTTTTTTTTTTGTGCCACCCCCATCAATGCTATTGCATTACATTAAGGAGGCCAGATAACTCGAATTTAGTCTTAAAAGCGGAGGTAACCATACTTTTTTTTTTTTTTTGGTGTCATCCCCATCAATACTATTGCATTACATTAAGGAGGCTAGATAACACGAATTTAGTTTTAAAAGCGGAGGTAACCATATAACTACCTAGATGGGGGGTAGTTATTTAATGACTAAAAAAAACACGGAGTTTGGGTGGGTGAAAAATACTATTTTTGTCCTTATCACAAATTTATTTTAATCAAATAGGCCTGAAAGGCATGCCTCTTTTGTACCGTCTTTGTACGTGATTGGCATTGGTTTAGGGTTAACTTTGGCAATCAACCCTTTTTCAGTAGTTTATTGAAAACTAACCCCAACAACATTCTGAATTCACTACATGTATCTCATTTTTACTCTGTTAAGTTCTTTTTCTCCATTATTTTCAGCCATGGTTTTGTTAGTGTATGATGTCTTGTATTCCGTCGCAGTTTAATCCAGGGAGTACTAGTGTAGTACCTAGACAAGCAGGACGGCGGTCCCGCTAGCCGGTTAGCGGCCGTGGGGGTTGCAAGGGGGCAGGAGGCCCCCCTGCATAGCAGCGGGTGTAGGGGGGCGCAGCTCACCACTCGAATTTTTTATTTGAGGGCAATTGTAGTTTAATCCGGATTAGGGTTTTTTCGCTATATATTTGTAGCGAGAGTTTCTTTCTCTGTAATGCAAGCAATACTGAGAGGTGTGAGGACGAGCGTTGTAACCCTATTCTCCATTGATAATGAAGCAGGATCTCATCTCACCGGGGACGTAAGCAACCTTGCCGAACCTCGCAAAATCCGTGTGCATTGTTTGTTTTGTTTTTCCATTATCTTCTGCATCGTTTTAGGGTTGTGTTTCTACAAATTGGTATCAGAGCTCTAGGTTTCCGTTTTCTAGGGTTTACTATCACGATGGCAGGGAAGGGATTGAATGTCAAGTATGATATCGAGAGGTTTAATGGGAAAAACAATTTCACCCTCTGGCGTCAAAGGATGAAGGATCTTCTGATACAGCAGGGTTTGACGAAAACGTTGTTAGGGAAGTCAAAGAAACCTGTAAAAATTACTAACGAAGATTGGGAAGAGATGGAGGAAAAGGCGGTAAGTGCTATTCGATTAAATCTTTCTGATGATACCTACAATATGTTGTGGGTATCGAATCTGCACCGCAGTTATGGGTGAAACTTGAAAGCATCTATATGACGAAGTCCTTAACGAACAAGTTGTTCGTGAAGAAGCAATTGTATTCTCTACAGATGGAGGAAGGTACGGATCTATTAGAGCATCTTAACATGTTCAATCAGATCGTAAGTAAACTTGCAAATCTGGAGGTTAAGATCGAGGATGAAGACAAGGCGTTACTATTGCTGTCATCGCTCCCAGAATCATATGATCACCTAGTAACGACTCTCTTGTACGAGAATGAGACCCTTAAGATGGATGAAGTTGCAGTTGCTCTTATGTCCAATGATACAAGGAAGAAGGCTAGTAGTACAAAATCTCAAGGAGAAGGTTTTTACGGAGGTGACAAGGAGTAGGAAAGAGGGAGATCAAATCAAAAGGGATCTAGGAAGAGTCGATCGAAATCAAAAGGGCAAAGACAAAGGTCTCTTATTACTATTGCAAGAAGGAAGGTCATCTGAAGAGAGAGTGCTTAAAGAGGAAGGTGGACTTAAAGAAAAAAGGTGTAGATAAGGCATCTGAGGAAGCTAGCGTAGCTGACAGTTCAGATGGAGATGATGGAGATGTATTCTCTATATCATCAGGTAAGAATCAACCTTCTGATTCTTGGATTTTAGATTCTGGATGTTCATATCACATGTGTCCACATAAGGATTGGTTTGATATATATCAACCATATAATGGTGGGTCTGTCCTAATGAGGAATGATGCCGTATGCAAGACCATTGCGATAGACACTATCAAAATCAAGATGTTTGATGGGATAGTAAGAACCTTAGCAGATGTGAGACATGTACCAGAATTAAAGAAAAACTTAATATCTTTGGGGGCACTTGACTCAAATGGCTGCAAGTACATAGCAGAAAGTGGAGTTCTCAAAGTTATTAAGGGTATAATGGTTGTCATGAAGGGATAGCTAGCAGGAAACCTATATAGACTCATAGGGAGCACAGTTATAGGTGGAGCATCTGTGACTACAGATGCAGTATTTGATTCAAATGATACCTATCTGTGGCATATGCGGCTAGGGCATATGGGAGAAAGAGGATTGATGGAGCTTTATAAAAGGAAAATGTTGAAATGAGTAAAAACTTGTAAACTGAACTTCTGTAAATATTGTGTGTTCGGAAAACAGTGCAAGGTTAGTTTCAAAACTGCAAAACATAAGAGTAAAGGGGTGCTTGATTATGTACACAACGATGTATGGGGTCCTTCAACAACAAAATCTAAAGGTGGAGCAGAATACTTCGTGACCTTTATTAATGATTACTTAAGGAAATTCTGGATCTACTTCATGAAACATAAAAGTGAGGTATTCACTAAATTTAAGGAATGGAAGGCTCAGGTAGAAAGGAAGACAGGAAAGAAAATTAAATACTTGAGAACAGATAATGAAGGAGAGTACAAATACAAGCCGTTTCTAGAATTGTGCAAAGCTGAAGGAATTACACGTCACTTCACGGTTCCAAAGACACCACAGCATAATGATGTAGCTGAAAGGATGAATAGAACACTTCTAGAAAGAGCTCGGAGTATGAGGCTGAATGCAGGGTTGAGCAAGAGATTTTGGGTAGAAGCAGTGAACATGGCATGTTTCTTCATCAATAGGTCTCCATCAAAGACGATTGATTGTAAAATTCCTGAAGAGGTATGGACAGGAAAACCAATAGATTATTCTATTCTAAAAATATTTGGTTGTCCAGCCTATGCGCATGTTGAGAGTGAGCAGCGTTCCAAGTTAGACTCAAAGTCTAAGAAATGTATCTTTCTTGGTTTTAAGAAAGGTGTAAAGGGATTCAAGTTGTGGGATCCAAGTTCACAGAAAGTTGTGGTTAGCAGAGATGTTGTGTTTGATGAGTCTCATATAGTGAAGTCAAATTACAATTCACAAGCAGTTGATGAAAATAAAGAAGGTTCTACTGTGCAGGTGGAGTTAGGTGAGTTAGAAACAGCAAGAGAGAATGAGTCATCAAGTGACTTACCAGGACAACAGGAAGCAGTAGAAGTTCCCTATACTGTGGCAAAGGGTAAAGGGAAGCGTACTCACAAAGCACCTATGAGATACGGGTTTGAGGACATGGTTGCCTATGCCCTCACTGTAGGTACAGGTGATCCATCTTCCTACCATGATGCTTTGAGTGATGCACAACATGATAAATGGATGACAGCTATGATGGAGGAAATAGAATCTCTACAGAAGAACAATACTTGAGAGATTGTGGAAAAACCCAAGGGAAGAAAAATCATTGGGTGTAAATGGGTCTTTCGTAAGAAAGAGGCAACATCTGAGAAAAAGCGTGAAAGGTATAAGGCCAGACTTGTAGCCAAGGGCTATGCACAGAAGGAGGGGATAGACTACAATGAAATATTCTCTCCGGTGGTGAAACACACTTTGATCAGGGTATTACTTGCTTTGGTGGCCATGTATGATTTAGAGCTTGAACAACTTGATGTGAAAACTGCATTTCTTCATGGTGACTTGGAAGAACAGATTTTCCTGAAGGTTTCAAGGTGCATAGAAATGAAGACCATGTTTGTCTACTTAAGAGGTCGTTTTATGGCCTTAAGCAATCTCCTAGGCAGTGGTACAAGCGCTTTGATTCCGACGTGATGAAGATTGGCTACACAAGAAGTGAGTATGATAGTTGTGTTTATTATAAAGTGTCAAGTGATAATTCCATTATTTTGTTGATGACATGCTCATTACTGCAAAGAATAAACATGAGATAATCTCTTTGAAGTCTTTATTGAGTGCTGAATTTGAGGTGAAGGATCTTGGTGCCGCTAAGAAGATCCTTGGCATGGAAATCCTTAGAGATAGAAATGCAGGTAAACTTTGGGTAACTCAGAAGAGGTATATTGAAAAGGTGCTAGAGCATTTCAATATGGAAAAGGCTAAGCCGGTTAGCACTCCGTTAGCTGGCCACTTCAAGTTATCTGAAAGGGAATGCCCTACAACATATGAGGAGGTGGAGCAGATGTCTCAAGTCCCTTATGCTAACGCAGTTGGGAGTCTCATGTATGCTATGGTTTGTAGCAGGCCGGATTTGTCTCATGCAGTCAGTGTTGTTGGCAGATACATGAATAATCCAGGGAAGGAACATTGGAATTCAATTAAGTGGATCTTTAGATATTTGAGCAAGACTAAAGATATAGGTGTTATGTTCAGTGGCAAGGGAAGTTCTACAGAATTGACAGGTTATGTTGATTCTGACTATGCTGGTGATTTAGACAAGAGGAGGTCTACTATAGGGTATGTGTTTACATTGGCTGGTGGACCTATATCATGGAGGGCGATGCTTCAATCTACAATTGCATTGTCCACTACAGAGGCAGAGTACATGGCAGCAGTTGAGGCTACCAAGGAAGGAGTCTGGTTGGCTGGACTGGTTCGTGAGTTGGGATTGGAGTAAGGAGGTACAGTGTTACATTGTGACAGTCAGAGTGCCATACATCTTGCAAAGAATCAGGTGTTTCATGCAAGGACAAAGCATATTGATGTGAGATTTCACAAGATCAGGGAGCTTGTGTCAGAAGGCAGTATTCGCTTGAGAAAAATTTATACAGATCTCAATCCTGCAGATATGTTTACAAAGCCAATTACTACAGAGAAGTTCGAGTCCTGTTTGGACTTGATTAATATTACTCATTGTTGAAGATGAGGGACTCACCAAACAGGTGCGGGTTTGTACCTCTAATGAGGTACAATGATGAAGACGTCTACAAGTTATCTTTACAGGAGGCTCGACAGAATTCAAGCCAAGGTGGATGTTGGTGTATGATGTCTTGTATTCCGTCGCAGTTTAATCCAGGGAGTACTGGTGCAGCACCTAGACAGGCAGGACGACGGTCCCGCTAGTCGGTTAGCAGGCCGTGGGGGTTGCAAGGGGGGTAGGAGGCCCCCCTGCATAGCAGGGTGTGTAGGGGGCACAGCCCCCCGCTCGAATTTTTTATTTGAGGGCAATTGTGTACTTTCTGGATTAGAGTTTTTTCGTTATATATTTGTAGCGAGGGTTTCTTTCTCTGTAATGCAAGCAATACTGAGAGGTGTGAGGACGAGCGCTGTAACCCTATTCTCCATTGATCGTGAAGCAGGATCTCATCTCATCGAGGACGTAGGCAACCTTTCCGAACCTCGTAAAATCTGTGTGCATTGTTTGTTTTGTTTTTCCATTATCTTCTGCATCGTTTTAGGGTTGCGTTTCTACACTACGATCCTCAGTCCACACATCATCTAAGATGAGTAGGAAATGAATTCCTTGGATAGAACTAGTCAATTGACGATGCACAACCTCCCATGCAATATGATGACCACCACCTTGGGAGACAATATTATTCCCACAACTACTGATTTCATCAATAATATGCATGGCGACCTTCTATTTATCAAAAGGTTTAGACACGTGTACCCATATTCTCTTATCGAAATGGTTCTTCACCCTTTCATCATTGAAGGTGAGTTGGGCAAGTGTTGTTTTACCCAAACCAGGCATGCCCACAATGGAGATTAGCATGGGAGGGACATGATCAGAAACCATTTCATCTTGTTGACTACTGCCCTCACTTATCAACTTGCTTATTATGATATCTTTATCCATGTCACGACCAAACACCTCTGAGACATCAACAAGGGAGCTAGTTTCTAGTCTCCTCCTCCTCCTCGACTCATCATCTATAATTAATTCATTTCTAATAGCAGTAGTAGTCTGAATAAAACCAAACTTCTCTTTGTCACTTGCAATGTCATCTAGTTTTTCTTTTATATCCTTAATCTTATGACCAATGTCATGGCGCAAACCAAATTGCTTGAAACAAAAGCGAGGAGAAACAAACAAGTTGGCAGGGCATACCTTCTTATCATGATCATCGACTCCCTCTACAATTGATGATTTGAGAATTTCAGTGCCCCACTCATCTAACACATCATCAATGTCATAGGCTACATCTTTCAGTTCCTGTAACCAAAGCTGCACTGAATTTTCCTTCATTTGCCTGTCTTCAGCATCCTTGAGCAGAGCCTGGATTTTCATAAGAGTAGTAGAGAGCTTCTTGATGTCCTTTTTCACTCCCACGACCACTTGTACCTCTTGTTGGATCTCATTTTGGACGATCGTAACCAATTGTTGGATGACATTGGAAACAAGAGCATCGACAATGATCATTGTTGGTAATCTATCAAGAATTGAAAGGCCAGAGGAATTTGGATTCGTGAGAGATGTGTTCTTTACTGGGATCTGATGTTCTAGGAGCCATATTTATCTCATCATGGATCAGTCTTATCCCTGAAGAACAAACACTTAAGTGGATGAAAATGGGTGGAAGGCTGGAAGGTCACATCAGTTTTGAAGGGAAAATAAAGCCCATTGGCCAGTGAAGTGAACCACCGACGTCTGTCCAGTACCGGTCCACCATGAATTTTCTTTTAGTGCAACATGTGCCAGCAGCCCATCAAAATAATGGGAAGATACAAGAAAAAAAAAAAAATTAAGAAATTTGCAATATTTAGGTTATCTTATTATAATATGAAAAAAAAAAAAATCATTCTATTCACAACTATGTATCCCAGGAACCCCAAGTACTAGCAAGCTTTATATAAGGGTTTTAATTGGTTTGGTTCTTAATTAATTTATTAATTTTTTATTTTTTTAATTTAATTTAGAACTCCCTATGTATCGCAGATTTAAATCTTGAGAGTTAGATCAGTATTGGTCGATATCGATCAATTTTACCCTTAAGTCAATGTTGATACCCGATCCAAGATCAGCCAGGTCTTGATAAGATCAAGGTCAAGGCCAAGGCCAGTAACATTACTGATACTTAGAACCATATTATGTATAAATCAAAATTGAATAATTTTCATAACCTCAAATTAAAACTGAACCAAATCTAGTTAGATTTTATTCAGCTCCTATTATGTTTTCATTCGAATCAGATGCGGTTTTGATAATTCCATTCAAATTCAATTATATGAGATTACATAATGCGACAAAATTGATCCAAAAAAAGCTATACTTTTTTTTTTTTGATAATCAAAAGAGGGGATGCTCAATGGTTGTGATTGTAGCCATTAGGACAAGTTGGTGATGAATTAAGGGTATTTTCACCCATAGGCTACCAAAACCATAGGTTAAAAAAAAGAGGCAATGCTTATGCCTCTTTTTCTCATACTACAGGGGGTGTTTAAGTAATTAACACCCATTTTCTTAATATAATATTGGTGAAAGAAATCAAATTAATTTATATTATCGGATCTTGTCCTTCCATAACACTTCATTGCAGGTCAGTGGAAGAAATATGAGTGGAAGGTCACACCAGTTGAAGGAAAAGAGTAGAATAGAGATCTCATGTGACACATTTTGTTGTGTACATTCAATGATCAGAAACGCCTTGAACTACATGTTTGAATACTTTTTTTATCATTAGATGTACATTACACGTTCTATAACATTATAGAGGAGCCCCATCAAAAATAAATAAATAAATAAAATAACCCTTTACAGCAAACAAACATATAGAATTATTATTTTTTGAACACCACTTCAACTTGTTGCTAGCCAATCCGATAGCATAAAAACTTAAAAGCGCACACACCAGCTATAACTGTTGGATAATAAAAAGGTGAATAAAAAAAAAATCACCCTCTTTAACCCACTTGTCACTGCTTTGGTTTAGCCCATGATTATGATCAAATGTATATTAAATAAATATTTTTAACTGAAAAATTGGGAACTTTGACAAAAGTAAAACTAAGGGAAGAGGAAAACAACACCAGAAACTACAAGTTAATAGATGAAATGGTGAAGGGAGAATTACTTCACCACTGCTCTATATGCCATTTGATTAGATCGGAGGAGTGTTTTGAACATTGATTAAACACTAAGAGTAGGAGTTTATGATATCATAAGAGTCTAATTACAAGGTCACATCAATATTAGAAAATACGTATGATAACAACATGAATGTATTTAATACATATTTAAGATGATTCATATTTAAAAATCATTGAGCAAAATTATGGGCATATATTAATTTACAGCAATCATATACATCATTTTTCTACCAAAAAAAAAAAATAAAAAAAATCATATACATCATTCAATAAATAGAACAATAACATATATAGAACATGAATTTTCTCAAAAGGAAGCCCCCAAATAATCACAATATAAAAATAATAATTTTTTTTTTTAATAATAATAATAGGAAAAGCTAGAATTAAAGATCATAATTAAGGTCATTAGTTCGACTTAGTTCATATTTTGTTCTACATGTATTTTGCTATTTTGCTATAGATAATATATAGTTCATGTTGACTACTTTGCTGCTTCTTTGTGGTGGAAGATTGTGGAACCTGAGGGATCATTTATCTTGGAAAGTGTAGCAAAATGTAGAAGTAGCCATCTTCATGCTTGCCAGAATTCCTTGCACCTCCACTGCCTCTTTTTGAGTAGCTGTAGTAAATTTTGTGTCGATGAACCTAAACTTGTCCTGAAAGAGAATTGTATACGCACATTCTGAAGTTAAGTTCAAAAGATTCATTGCACCAGCATAAACCAAAATTGGGCACAACAAAAAAGGGTAGGAAAACTTGTATTCGAGCTAGCCGGACAATCTGTATTTAGAACCAAAATTCATTTATATTTTGGCTATTTGGACCCCATGATGGTACAATGTTTGGCTCTCTTAACCTAATTCCATTAAAAAAATTCTGAAAATTGCAAGTGGAAGGTGGACCAAGGACAATTCTAATTTTATTTTTCTATAATAAAGAGAAGCTTTCCTTTTTTTTGGTAAAATAAAGAGAAACTTCCCAATAATCCAAAATGCTGAGATTACATTACATGGCCTTATTTCCTCCACTCCAATCCACTCCGATGTTCAAAGTTCTGAGTTATAACTCACCTCCTCTCACTTTCATGAATCATGCACCATTATCTTCTTCTTCTTTTCACGAATTTACTAAGTATGCTTTTAAAAGTATAGAGAGTTAGAATATTATGTCCAGGGTTAATGATGAGAATGACTTTGGGCTTTTGGATTTTGAAAGCTTGGCATGTAGGATCACATAAAGAAACCCTCATGTGTCCGAATCCAAATTATCGAGCAATGAGGTACAATGAGTATTCAATGGTTGAAAGAATTTGGACATACACTCCAACTATTGAATGCTTACTACATCTCAATATCTCACCATCTCATCATGGACGATTTTGACGAGATGTAACCCTCACCAAGTTAGTGATGGTGGAATAAGAAAGAGGCAACAAAAACAACTTTTTTTCTCATCATTTTTCTTTTTAGGGTTTCCATTATTTGATGCGACTTAAGTGAGCAAATAAATCTTGTCGGCCATAACCAATGATAAAGCTATTAAATAATTGCACCCAGAATAATCATATCGAAACATTTGAATGATATGGGCGATTTGAATCGGTAAAAAAAAGAAAAAAGAAAAAATAATAATAATACTAAAATCCATCTAAAAAAAAAAAAAACAAAGGTAAAATTGTTCGATATGATTAACCAGAAT
Organism: Macadamia integrifolia; assembly: GCF_013358625.1. Lineage (NCBI taxonomy): Eukaryota > Viridiplantae > Streptophyta > Magnoliopsida > Proteales > Proteaceae > Macadamia > Macadamia integrifolia. The sequence continues at coordinate 36,300,765 of NC_056557.1, forward strand.
ATTTTTTTAAGGTAATCGATACCATGCACTAAAATCATGCATAATTGTTCACTTTCATTATTCTGGGATGATACATGATGGAGAGGTAACAGTTCTTAATGACCTCTGCCCATTTTTTTCATGGTTGTGGTTGATTAACTAAAAACCCTATACGACGCTCGGCATAGGGTTGGGATGTTATTTTGAGGTGGGGTTGATTGAGTCGGATATGACTCGTCTCCAATTTTTCATCTCAATTTTTGCCTAATGTTTTATTCGTGGACAACATGTGTATAATAGTCGATCCAGTGCATGTGGATGCTAAGGTTATTCTACTTCCTCAATCGGGTGTGGGTCTCAGAGTCAACCCCTCTCTTCTTCTTCATTTCAGGTTGAGAGAGTGAATCTGAGAGACAGGAGCATAGCTCCTCTAATCTCTTCTCACTTCTTCGTCGTTTCAGGCTGAGAGGAGAAAAATCCTCAATCAGGTCTAGGTCTCAAAGTCGGCCAAATGGTTGTTCTAGGGGAAAGGGGTTTGAATAACCCTAGCATCCACAGTTGTTGGATTGATTATTATACACATGCCACGTGCAATGCAAAAAGAGAATTAAACAAAAATTAGAGGATGAAGAATTGGAGATGATCTGCATCCGATTGGATCTGCTTTCCTTCTAGTCTTTTGAACTAATTGTGTAGCTATGGTGTTACAAAATGTGAATCGACAAACTTGATCTTAAAAAAGCTATACAACTACTTGAGTTTGAAAGCTGTGAGATCAAGAAATGAAACCCAAGTGACGCAATTTGTTCTCATAAGGGGGAATTATTGACTCACTGGGTAAACTAAGGTATTTATTGACAACGTTTCTGCCATTTCTGTATTCAGAAACATAAATTCACGTTTCTGGGAATAGAAACGGATTTTTAGGTGTTTGATAAACCTTGTTTATTGAAACGTTTTTTACACACAATGTTATTTGATAACAGCCGTTTCTGAAAATGTTTCTTGTAGGTTTTTTTTTTTTAAACAATATAATGAAAAAAAAAATTCTAATTTAATTTAAAAGGGAATCATAACCCTTTGTTCCGACACGAATTAGGCGACCGTAAAATCTTGCACACTTGCACACTTGATTGTACATCAACATTTTTAACTACTACAAATTAATCTAGAAAACATTATATACTTTTAAATTTACAATATGTTAAATGGTACCTTACACAACAACAAATTTCTAGCCTAGGTCTAACTACCACCTTTGTTTAGGCCCAACTTATTAATAGGATCAAAGATATCTGTAAATATCATTCTTTTCTCCTCAGAAACTTTAATATTGCTTTTCAATATTTTTTTCTTCTCCTCGTCTTGTATTGCTTTTTGTAAGTATCCCTTTACAAAGTTAGAGGACGGAGATAATGAAGATGAATGGGTATAAATCCTTAAAGTTCCTGCACAATCGAAAGACTGTGCACTAGAGGAACTGCTGTCAACACAAATTCATTTGAAAAATTTATATCCTCGATCTTGGGTCTGTAAGTTATTTAAAGTGTATTAGGACAATAATTTCCAAAATTATGCAATCGCACATAAATTTTTTAGATAAAGTTATAACCCAGTTGATTTTGGGCAACACCAGAATCTACGACTATAGTTCGTTGCGGTCTTCGCGACGCGTGCCATACATTGTCTTTCGTCACAATTACATATTCTATATTCATCTACCCACATGGAAAAATCATTGTGTTGTGAGCATATTAGGGTTGTGTTTTGTTGTGAACTTATTGCACAATCCATTACAAAATTCGCATCTAACCATTATTGTGTCACTGGAAGACATCTGTACCGCACAAATGCTACATGTCATACGTAAAGTATCAAGTGTAGAAAAAATCCCATAGCATAAAAAGAACAAATAATAATAATAATAATAATAATAATAATAATAATAATAATAATAATAGTAATAATAATAATAATAATAATAATAATAATAATAATAATAATAAAACCACTACATGCATCCACAACCTGATAATTTAAAAAAGAGTATTACTAGTACATCATTCACAAGTAAGGTAAGTACCTATAAAAGCAATTACATTACTCACTACATAGACAAACATAAAATATAAATTGACATTCTCGAAAAATATTACGGTCCACCTAATGGAATCGGAGCCATTCCCCTTGATATAACCATTTGATTGGCTATATTTAGGTGTACCAAGGACATCTGCATGGTTGAATGCCTCTACGACGTATTAGATATAGAAGGATGATATACATGAGGATTGGGATTCATAGGATCTTCTATAATCCCTTCATTAAAAAAATCTTATGTTTTAATAAAAAAATCTTATTTTTTAATAAAAATAAGGATAAAATTGATGGATCTGAGCCAATACAGCTGATCCAAAATCGACAACGCTTTAACCCGAGAATTAAATCCTTGCCTAAGGTTGTGTGTGGGGCTCCCAGCCCAAGCTAGTCCCTTTTCCTAGGTAGATTTGAATAAACGAGTAGAACTCACAACCCAACTGTTTATCTCTTGGATTATTACCAAAAAAAAAAAAAATTCTTGGATTGGGCGGCACGGATATAAATCGGACTTAGTGGGGTGACGTCCAGCTAGCGTCTCTCTCTCTCTAAAAATTTTTTTGGCACACATGCTTTATTCTCTTTCTCTCTTTCTCTCTCTAGAATTTTATACACATTTGTGGAAGACTAATGTTTGGTTGAGGAGGTATGGAGGCTTAAAAGCAGGGTTTTGATCCGTTGTTGTGGGTGCAATCGTGCGATGAATATCGGATGGTTGAGACAATATCGACACACACCTTGATGCCGTGTCGACCATCTGATCCTCGCCACTCCGCCGCACCTACGGTAGAGGATTTTTTTCGTTAAAAGCATGACTTCGTTTTTCATCTTCACGTCTCCCACGGTCCCACCTCCACTCCACATAGTTAACCAACATTAAAAAATAAAAGATCAAGTTTTCCTGAACCCGATCCATTCATCGTGGGGCATCAAGATTATATAATAGAGAGGGAGGGACGGAAGGAGGGGGTCACATATACGCATATAGAGGTTCTATCATTCACCCATTGGCATAGGAAAACTTTCTCCTTAAAAAACAAAAAAAATCGGTTATAACAAATTCAAACGAAAACGATGAAGTATTGAAATAAAATGTAGATATTCACGATATAAGGGCAAAAATGAAAACAAAGAAAAGATAAGGATTGTTGATGAAGCAATGGTATTAGGATAGCTCGAGATCAATTCGTTTTTCCAAAGCAAGGCGCCGTTAGATGGGGCATCAAGCAACCCAATAATAACATCAACAGAAGCAACAAACCTATGAACATTGGTGGATGAAATGTCTTTTTCTTGTCTCTCACAAGTCAAATGAACATCCATTAAGTGCATCTTGTTGTAACAAAACGTTGAACTAAGAAGTTATAACCTTCTTTTGATTTCCTTTTGTTTTATTCTCAAAAACTCTTTCAAGGTTGGGTTCGGAAGGTTTTTAGATACTAAATTTATAATTTTATTTGGTTACCCACTTAGTATAACTTTAGAAAATAACATCTTGATTGATCATATGACAGATTTCAGAGGACCCACAAGTTATATTATGAAGTCCTCTAGCTGAGGAGGTTCCACTTGGCCAAAAGATAAGGGTTGGTCCAACTAAGGAAAAAAAATTCTCTACCATTGTCATGTAAGCCTCTCAAATTTTTTTTACATATACAAATTTTAGACCTTCTTTTGATTGTCCATTGTTTTATTCTCAAGAATTCTTTCGAGTTGGGGTTAGGAAGGGATTTTAGAAACAGAATTTATAATTTTAGTTGGTTATGCACTTAGTATAACTTTTGGAGAATAACATCTTGATTGATCATATGACAACTTTCAAGAGTGCACACAAGTTATTCTGAAGTCCCCTAATCGAGGAGGTTCTACTAAAAGGTAAGGGTTGGTCCAACTAAGAAAAAATTTCTCTACTATTGTCATGTAAGCCTCTCTAAAATTTTCACTTAGTATAGATTTTAGACCTAGATGAGGATGTGATATGATAATTGAAGCTGGTTCTTTGAATATTTAGGATGCAAAACTTTCTCTAAGAAAATTCCTAATAAACTGAAGGACATCATAGTCCTCCTCTAAACTCATGTAATCTATAGTTCTCTAAATTTTTTTATTAATTGTTATTTTGGATTTCTTCAAATAACTCCAGTGCAGAATTGAACCTCATGTTCCATAATCAAATATTGTAATACCATGAACGTACCCATCCATGGGTTGTCCATGTTTTCAGGATGAACTTACGTTCAAAACCCTTTAATTTTGTAACACCTCATTCTTTGAGCTCCCGTATATTATTCAGAGAATCTTCTCCCATATCATTAATAGAAAAATTTTCCCATACAACTAATATATCGTACAATGTACACCCACTCACATGTTTCTTATTTTTAATTTTCTAAATTTATCTTTCCCTCAGTCATGTGAGCCCCATATGGATGATATCATTTTTTACGACACTATTAGTGTAGCATGGGAGATTCACGTCATACTTATTGTGTGGAAACTACGTAATTTTAGATTTTTTAATGGGAGAGTTAAAACCCTTTCCCCATGCCCTAAGTTGTTAATTAGGTTTATTGTTGATGCTAATAAATTAAGCTCTGAAAATCGTAGTTTGTTCCATAAATGGTTGGGATAGACAATCAAGCATTTGTGCATAAAAAAATAACTTAACGTCAAAAAATAGTTAAACATTTGGTTGTTCCAAATTAGTTCTTGGGGGGAAAAAAAAAAAAATAGAAAAAAAAGAAAGAAGAGAAGACACATGCTGGAAGCTGTTCTTGAATACTTAATACCATACCCTGATTCTGAGTTTTTAAATCTTGATTATAAGGTGTCAACATGATCTTGCCTCTTCACCTCCATTAACCAGTTGATTATTTTCATTTTTTGATTGCATAAACTAGTGGATATACCGGCAGGTTAGCCGAACTCACAAAAGAAATGGTACAAAGAATCTAAACTAGGGGATATATCTTCAGAGCAGAGGCCTTGAGGATCTTAGTAAGATCTGTTAATTATAAGAATTAACCCATGAAAATCCACAATTCCAATTGTGGAAATGGCGAAAACCCGCTTTGCTGATATCATGTAAAGGCTTTCAACTTAAAAGTTCGAATTGGTAGGTTGAGGAACTCTCAGGTGTATAAGGGGGATTACAGGCTAATTAGTAGCCGATGTGAGACTAAACTCTTAACAAAAATCCAACTATGATCTCTGAATTCAAAAGGGACAACCAAAGAGTATGGAAACCTCATCTAGCTCATCCGTTGTTTCAATGTTAGCTTTCAATTCAAACAGGACATGGCAAGCAATCATGATTCATAGCCCCAACTGCCTGCTTTAACCTCAACTTATAAGACTTTTGACCTAGTTAAATCTCTATGAAAGGATCCAATCAATGGTGTGCCATGATCCTCTAAACATGAGACTCTATGGGAAATTCCATAACCCCTGTTCTCAAATGCTTTCTTCTCTTATATAGTGTGGCAAAAGAAGAAGTTTCTGATCATTTTATAGAGAATACTTAGCTGATAATATTTTGATTTTCTGCAAACAATACATAATATTCTCTTGAAATGATTAAACAAAGGAAAGGCATCATTTGTTGGCAGCTAATGGAAGCATATAGTTTCGGCCAAACTGGAAGTAGCTTATAACCTTCTCTTTAGGTGGTAAGTTTTCTTTGATAACAGGAACTTGGATGAAATTCTGAGACCATTCATAGAGTAAAGGGAGACTCTCTGCATCAAGTAGCTTCATTCCTCCAACTTCTTCTGAGGCATTGAGCCAAAAAGGGATCCAACCCACTACTATATCCAGAAACCCAATCTTCTCTCCTCCAAAGAATTTCTTCCCTTCAACCTGCTTCTCCAGAATTCTCAGTGTCTCTAATGCAGACTCTACAGCTTTCTCTTGTTCCTCTCCTTGGGCACAATATGCTTGCCATACACCCATCAAACACTGCACCCAAAACAATATATTAATTTAACAAAAAAGATTCATCGAATAAGAAAGCGTGAGTAGCCCGATGTGAAGGCTTATAAGGACTTGGACACCCTTTCCTTAACGACTAGCATTTAAGGATGAGTTCTACCCAAGTCCCAACTAGTGGTATCCTGGTGAGTTTGTTACCTTTTCATCTACAAATTTAGCCCAGAAGCAAGCCATAGCTCTCTGATAAGGATCCACAGGCAGTAAAGGGTACCCTTCCCAGGTATCATCGATGTACTCTAAGGATAATGAATGATTCTGCAATTGGTTTCTCATCATGGACAAGGACAGGAGCCTTCTTATGAACTGGGTTACACTGGAGAAGAATTGCCATTATTGGATGAACCGGTAAGATACAAACTTCTGGCTACCATAAGCTGCCTGTTTATGAGGATTCATGAAGTTATTGGAGCAGCCTGTTCATGAGGATTCATAAAACCACTACATGCAACCACAACCTGATAATTCATGAAGATGATCATTGCTTTACTTATTGGAGCAGCTTGTTCTTTCCTTGTGTTCCTGAATGTTATATTTCAATTGGTTTCTCAAGTTGTGGAGGTCCCTTTCTTTTGTCCATCTAATATTGAAAGCTCAGGGGAGGTTGGTGATAGGTTTCAAAATAGAGGGGATGTGATTGATATTAAGGCAAACCTCAGGTGAGGGGAGTGTAATTTCCTCTAAATAAATTGATTACCAAAACACCATTACAAGAAGCTTGTGTATTAAAGCTGTGTTTTGGTCACTGGCTTTCTCTCAAAGTGACAGTATGGATGGATGGATGGACTGAGTCTTCTTCTGTTACCTTGAAATCACTAGACTGATCAGTTCCTTCCATATATCATCTTTACTTTCTGATCTTTGGTGTATCGTTACAGGAAACAAGAAAGAATGGCGGTTTCCTGGAAATCTCATCCGCTTGAGATTGCTTACAACTTCTTCGGTTGGATTGCTTTCATCTCCTGGTCCTTCAGTTTCTACCCACAAGTTATCCTCAATTACAGAAGAAAAGGGTAACCCATCCCATTAGTATTATCCTTTCCCCTGTTTTGGTTCAATTTGATTTGATTATATGATGATGATGTTGTAATTAATTGAATTTTTTTTTTTTTTGGTTTTAATAGTGTTGTGGGGTTGAATTTCGACTTCCTGGTTCTGAATTTCACGAAGCACTCGTCATATCTCATCTACAATGCTTCTCTGTTCTTTAGCCATGTGGTCCAGAGGCAATACCAAAACAAGTATGGCGGCGGCCATGGCGGTGGCGGTGGTGATGGTGGTGATCAGATGATTCCTGTTGCTGCAAATGATGTAGCTTTCTCAATTCATGCTGTTGCATTGACAACAATCACTCTGCTTCAAGTATACATCTATGAAGGTGGAGGCCAGAAAGTCTCTAAAACTTGTATTGCAATCACTTGTGTTGCTTGGGGTTCTGCTGCTATCTGTTTCTTCATATCTCTACCACACCATTCTTGGCTTTGGCTCATCTCTGTCTTTAATATAATTCAAGTGGTTATGACTGCCATCAAGTATATTCCTCAAGCTTATATGAACTGTAAGAGAGAGTACAGAGGGATGGAGCATTGGAAATATCTTACTTGACTTACTTGGAGGTTTGATGAACTATGCCCAGATGGCCATGCAATCTATAGACCAAAGTTCTTGGGTTAACTTCTATGGGAATATAGGGAAGACCCTACTGTCCTTGCTTTCAATCTGTTTTGACCTTCTCTTCATTTGCCAACATTACCTGCTTTACTATCCTTCTAAGAAAGAGGGAGTAGTACTCTCTCCTAACAAGTCTTCTTTGGAAAACTCACCTCCAGTTCCAGAGAACAACATGTGAGGCCAATGTTTCAGAGATATAATCTTTTATCTTTACTACTTTATCTGTTCTCTTTCCAGTTAAATGTGAAGGAAACTATTTTTCTTTTTCTTTTTTAAATCCACTGCCAAATCAATGCTCGTTAATGGGCTATGTCATGGAAATTCTATGCTTACTACAACACACTCGCTCATTAGTTAGTCAGTGGCGGGTTTTCGTTACTGGTGAGCAACAACAACAACGACAATATCCAAAAACCTTATTCCAACTTAATAAGGTTTATTACATGGAGATTTCAAACAAGGACGAGCGCAAGATTCCATACAAAAAGATTGACGATGGAAATTCTGAACAAGGTTGAATTTAACAACTTTCTTTCTCTCAATATTTTTTATCAACTCATTCAAAATCCCTGGTGCCTTGTTTGTGTATGTAGTCAGTGACTACTAGTCACCACCCACACCAACTCCTCCTCACACCTTTTGGCAGTGTTTATCAAATTTTTTAAATTCCTTGTGTATCCTATTTTTGTATTCCCCTGATTGGTTTACCATTTGGCCTTACTCTAATCTTCATACACTACCCTCTTACGAGTCTAATCACACCCCCTTGTTTTTGACAACTCACCATCTCATCCTTCCTATCGTAAACTCTTCCACTTCCAGACATCATGGCTCCATCACCCTGATCGTCATATTTCTCTCCTCAATTTACAAGGAGATTTGTTCTCAAGATGAAAGGAAACAAAGTTTCTTGAAAGTAGAGATTACAGTGACAGGAAGGGGCCAATATTATTCAATAATAGCGGTTCATGCACTTTGAAAACTTGAAGTGCTCTATCTCTATCTCTTTCTTTATCATACCAGGTTATTACTCCAGAGTAGTCTCACTCTCACCTCGAACCTTCCCTTTCTTGTTTCCACATCCAAGTATGGAAGAAGAGATGGTCAAGTGTTTGACTTTCAAACAGTTCAAATGGCTAATTAATCATGTCAAGGAAACTTATCACGTCTGCTAATCAAGATAATATTTTTTTTTTCTTGTTCCTCAGTTTAATGGGGATTCATGATGCCCAAAGAAGTGCCTGTATTAGAATAGAATATAGTAAATGGCTAGCAAAACCCTAGGTAAGATCTAAGGTTCTCTCTGCAAATGGGTTGAATGTCAAGAGTCAAGATAGATCTGTTACATTATGAGAAAAGATGTTTGAGGGACGAAATGGTACAGAGGGTGTGTGAATATATATTCACTATGTCATTTTTGTTTATCAACTTAGCCTTCGATCAGGACTTGAAACATGGTGAGCATGGGAGGTGGGTCTAAGTGCTAAGAGACCCAACTCATTGCACTAGTCTAAGCTTCAGCACAAAACAAAAATACCACATGATTCTATTGCATCGATGAGAGATTCTTAATTTTTTATATCACTTTAGGTAAGATGGTTTTAGATTAAAATTTGACTAATGAGATAAACGTGGTGACATGACAAAAGAGATCCTGACTTTATGATAAGGACAGTTCATGACATATTGTGATGTTCGGTTTTTTTTGTTTACCATTGTTTATCTCAACGTAGAATGCAAGGAAAATAGAGTGAGAAAAATGGGAAAAGACTGGGCATGCTGCTAGGATGCCCAACTTGTCACTCTAGCCCCCCCCCCCCCTTTTCGAAATGACCCCAGCTTGTCAAGTGGCTTTCCAACTTGCCCGTCGCGCTAACATGACTGAAATAGATTTTCATGAAACAAAACCACCCATCTGTGAACCACCTAATTATGTGGCTTATAGATTTTTGTAGTACGCATTTTTCAAATAGTTCATTAACCTTGTTCTAATTCTAATGATTTCAATCTAATACTCTTCCATTCTTACCAGGATTACTAATCTTCTTAAGGCAAATGGACATTTCTCTTCACTACCATTCAACAAGAGGGTGCAAGTGGGCAACAGCAAAGTCTACCAACTTATTCCTCCCCGTGATATAAATGGCTTCTCAAGGCAGACTCTGTATTTACTACATTTTCAATCTGCCCATTGGTTTGAGTTTTGAGGGGGGATAGGATATTCAAAGGAGCATGGTGT